>NC_081411.1:222296581-222596581 GCF_030272615.1 Cryptomeria japonica | reverse complement strand
CTCTTTGAGATCTCTCATATCGAGCATTTTGTAGGGCCTCACGGTCTGAATTGCATTTACGTGACTACAACTTGTTTTGGTACCTTATCGGGCTATAGGCACCAATCATGCTTGTGTGACTTCAAGGATAATTTCAAACGGAATTCCTGACTAAGAACTATAAAATAGAAGCTACCCGATTCACCTCCGAAAGGTCGATAATCTTTGTGCAAGAGAGATAGTAACTCTCCCAAGACACTTGCCATATCGTGCCCCCATTAGCGTTTGGAGTCGGCTAATACGGCATTGAGAATCCATTGTGTGAGACTCAACAGCCATATTCTGATTAGCTATTGGGTGTGTACCGAAGTTAGCAAGTAAAGTTTTTCTTCTCTATGCCAACTCCCATAGGGTTAGCGTGTTGTGCTTGAAATATTACATATGTCACATGTTTTTTGTGTTTTCATCCCTGGAATTAAAAAAATGAAATATTGAAACTGGAGAAAACAAATTAAACAGATCAAACAACTCAGTGATAAACTCTATCTATGTCAAAACTGGCCTATCCTTGTCAACAAAAAAAAATCAGTCCATCCCAAAATTGATTATACTCAATTATCGTACTCAGCCATTGAAGAACTCAGAATTTTTAGTCTTTGCTCTGTGAATAGTCATACGAGTCTGCTGAATTGTCGTCCTTCACCAAATCCCGTGTCTTACGAGTATACTAAATTATCATCCTATGTCCAATATTGTGTCATACGAAACCAAACTGTCTATCATTTAAGCTAAATCTTGTGTCATATGAAATAGAACCAAACAGAATCATTTGTCATCCGGGACCTACCCATTTGTCATACGATACTAGGCAACAACTCATATGAAACATAATTGTTGTCATTCTAAACTTGTTGAATTTTCAAACAGTCTCATAAATTATGTCGTACGAGTCTCTGATTTTGCCAGTCCAGAACAGTTAAACCTATCCAAAACAGTCTACCGCGAGCCTAAAACTAGTTATCATCCTCATAAGCATAAACAACCTTGATAGTGTACCTCTACAATTGTGTTGCATGATTTTGTCAATCCTTTCTCGGCTAGTTCAAATGAAGATTTTATCAAACCTAAGTCAACTTGGATAACGTCTTACACAGGATAGATCGTTCCTGAAACTAGACCAGATCTTAAGTTACTTCTCTTAATTACTACGTTAAACAAACTACTAGCTACAATTTGATCTTGACTTCTGCAACACATCTTGCTCTTGGTCATGGCGGTTACAAATTCTTGTTCAAACCAAAAGCTCTTGCAACAAAAGAGACAAAGAAAAAGAGACACCCTTTTTGACCAAAGACAATCCATTCTTCAAAGAAAACCCCTTTTACAATAAACCATCCTCGTCACAGATACCAGTTTACGATATACCAATCTTTGGTCAGCCCTTATCTCCCACCATGTCTGGAGAAAGGTAAGAAAGAGAAGCTAGTAAAAGAAACACTCACAAAGATTTCAGCAATCATGCCACTAACAACGATTCATCAACTGAATTTGAGCTTCCTAAATCTCCTGAAGACGAAGTACATAGATGTCAGAATGATAAAGACTTCTGGAAAATGATGAAGATCGTCATGGTTAGGGAAAAAGAAGACTATTTCCTAGAATTAGCAAAACAAGGTGCCAAAATCCCTACTAGTTATAATATGGAGGGCCTCGTTGCTAAAGAAGAAGAGACACCATGGGGAAAAATGAGCAAACAAATGCAAGCATTACAAACTGTAGTCACAAGAATAGAAAACAAAGATAAAATGCCAAAACAATATTCTTTGGACACAATATGCCCATTCCCATTTGACAAAAACCTTTACATGTCTCCATTTCCTTCACGAGTTGAGATCCCAAAATTTGACAAGTATGATGGTACCTCAAATCCTCAAGATCATGTTAGAGAGTTTTGTGCCACTTGTATGGAATTCATGCACGATCAAACATACCTTATGCACCTCTTCCCAAGAAGTTTAGGAGGACAGGCAATGGAATGGTTCGCAAGCCTACCCAAAGGAATAAAAACATTTGAAGAACTAATCCAACTTTTTTTACAACAATACTCATACAACATTCATCACCCAGTCACTATGATAGAGCTTTGCAATACCAGACAAAAGATAGGAGAACCCTTTCTCACTTTCCTCCAACGATGGAGAAAGATGTTCTCTAGATATTCACGGACTATCCTAGATCTTGAGAAAATGGATATCTTCGTCAACAAATTAGTCCCTAAATTGAAATACAGTGTCTAGATGCAAGTACACCCTTCATTCAACAAAATGGTAGATAACGCCCTCAGAATGGAAGATGTGCTTATCAAAAAGGGAGATATATCACTTTGAAAAGAAACATCGCAAGGTTCTAGCTCTAAAGAAAAGAGCAAATACTGGAAATATGGCAAAGACAGCAACAAGAACGTCGTTAGTGAGGGAGTGGTAGATACTATCCAAGCAAAAACAAAATCCATAATATTTAACTTGGCCAGTGGCACACAAGCACTCAAGGTAGTTGAAACTACAATGAAAAATCCCCCAAAGAAAATAAGAGAGTGGTTTAAAGACAAGCCTTGGGTGTCAAAGCCTAAGCGTGAGTTTACTCCTCTAGATGAGCCATACGAATCAGCTTTTAAAACTTTATTGACAAATAATCTGATAACATTACCAGACAATTCTAGACCATATGACCTAGAAATTAGACCCAAATGGTGTAGACAAAACTAGTACTGTGACTACCATTGCATGAAACTCTGACATGAAATCCAAGATCTTATTGATGTAGGCAAGATCATTGTTGGAAGTCACATGGCTAATGTTGATCATAAGGCTATTAAAGATCCCTTACCCAATTATGAACACGGAGAATCCTCAAAATCCAAGGGAGGAGCTAGAGTCAATTATACTTACACTAATCATGATAATGTGATCAACATGATTGAATCTATTCAACCTGAATATTGCAATGTGATCATAGTCTAGGATCATCAAAGTCAAGCATAGACTACTAATGTTGTGACTCGTGCTCAAAGGAAGATTTCTCTCCCAGGGGATAGTCCCCCAACTTTTGATCAAACGACATCAAAACTACCAAATAGACAAATAGACACAATCATGGCTAAATTGAAACAACCAGCTTCATCGTCTTCCCCTGGTTATAGTATTGTCGAACAATTGAAGAGAACCAATGCTCAAATCTCCATTTTAGAACTGCTTAGGATCTCTTTTGCTCATAAAGAGGGCCTAGACAAGGATCTACTTACTACCAGTGTCCCTAAAGATTTAGATGTAGATCGGTTTCAACCTATGGTGGGTCACCTGACCTCGCCCCATTATCTCACATTCTTTGAAGAAGATGATAATTCACTAAGTCATCCACATAACCAACCATTACACATTGAAGCCATGATCCATAAACACCACGTTAAATGTGTTCTGATAGATGGAGATGCTAGGTTGAATATTTGTACTTATGGTCTATTAACATAGCTGGGGTTCTTTGAAAAATGTTATTGATCCAACAAAGAAGATAACAATCAAGGCTTATGATGAAGAGGAAAGAGATTCTAAGGGACTGGTATCATTACCAATCAGAGTAGGACTTGTGGAGAGAGATGTCATTTTTCAGGTCCTGGATCTTCATCTTTCATACAACATCTTACTGGGTAGAACATGGATTCATGAAATGAAAGCAGTACCATCTACGTATCATCAATGCCTGAAATTTCCCTATAATGGAGTTGAAGTCAGTATTCCTGTCAATACAAGCTATACCTACAATGCATTAACATAGGGTGCTGATGCTTTTGTTCCTAATAATAGAGCAGCTTCTGCAGCTAAAAGTTTAGAATCTTTGCTGAAAGATTTGGAAAAGAAACTGAGAATCACAAACACTGGCATGGATGGTTACAAGATAGAGCCTATACTCTCACTAACATCTCTTCCTCCATCACCAAGACAGTCGAGAAAACCATCAGAGGGTATGAGGCCACAAACTTCAACTCCAAAATTCATTTATGATGGAACCTTTATATAGTCCTCTACTTCTCTTGCAGGTGAAATAGAAGGGGATGATGTCCTTAAATCACTCTTCAAAGAAGACACTGTAGATAAAGAAATACGACATCGTGAGATTTCTCTGACATAATATGGTCTAGGCTATAAGATGCTTCAACGCATGGGATATTCAGGTACTGGTCCTCTTGGCAAATGTCAAAAAGGTATTGTTGAACCTATTCAGTTACAAACTAAGTTGACCAATGATAAAGCTAGACTGGGATATGATCCAAGAAAGTCATCATATCAGAAGCACACATCTCACCATCAACGTAAGTGGAAGAAAAAGGTACTACCTTTAACAACACAAGAAATTGATACTCAACAAACTCAGGAGGAATGTGACAGTGAACAAAATGAATTGCCCACCCAGAGAGAGGAAACAAATGGTAATCAAGTTCTAGTTATATTAGCTATAATACCATAGGAAGTAGACACCCCAGAGGATATGAGAGATGAAATATACAAAATCAGAGAATTGTTTGCACCGTTGAACATTGCGGTCACATATACTGGCAGACAAGTAGATGACTCAGAAACTGATTCAAATGAGTATGAATGGGATCCAGATCATATCTCAGATACATCTACTATAGAAATGCTTGAAGAACTCAGGGATACTGCAAATGATGCACAAGAGCTGATATGCCTAAGAATGCAAAAGGAAATAGAAGAAATTAGATTAAATTGACAAGAAGACTATGACCAATAGTGGGAGAAAGAAAGGACACAAACAAGTCCTTCACCTACCAATCCTACTAATGAGATAGAACAAATTGAGTACAGAATCACACAAGAAGAACTAGAAGCTACAACAAGAGAACCAGTCATCAGTCCAGAAGAAGCTGAATGGAACAGACGATGGGGATTAATAGAACCATCAAAGTCATGTCCACAAGTGTGTCAAATGCAAGCAATCAATGAACCAAATCATGAAGGAACTTGCAGCATCAAGGATGTGGGTATTGATACTATATATGCCTTCACTAAACCACTTAAAGATGATTTAGCAACTCCATCCTATGACTTTGATGACTCAGACAGGAGCTCTATCTATGACAACAACTATTCAACAATGCATTATGACTACTCTGTCATGCATGATGAGATATTGTCTACTGTTACACCACGGTATGTAGCCTAGTCTGAAGTAGGTGACAACACTAGAAGTAGGTTGGTTGAATTAAGTCCAATAAATACTAACATGAATGATGATAATCGTGTCATAACTCTTCCTAGTCTCAAGACACATACACAAGGTAGTCTTCTGGAACTTGACTGGTCAGTCCGAAACAATGATGATAGTACTATGAACTCCCTTGAGACTGTTCCAACCTTATCCTTAATGCATCTAGAACTGATTGATAATACTCTTTATAACCAACCCTTGAATGTACCTACCTTTGCCAATGACTATACACTAGCCTACTATCTCAATGTAGTTGAACCCATGTACTCTTCCACCAGCAAATAGAATGAAAACATGATTGAAGCAAATATCAGGTATCTTAGTCACAAAAATAAGAAAAATAAGAACAAAAGATTTGATGGTGAAAACCACATTGTGGCAGTGTCAAACTCTAAAAAAGAGAAAATAAAGGACGAACCTAAAGGTGAAAACTTCTCTGAGGTGCCTGAAGGTGAGATACTTGATATACTACCAAGTCACTTCCAGGAGAGATTTTCCATATTGATCGAGCCAACTCAGCCAATGAACATTGGGAGTCAAGAGATATCGCATATCATTCATTTAGCTCAATCACTATTAGCAGAAGAGTTAAAAGATTTCAGCAATCTATTTTTAGAAAAGAAGATCAACTTTGCATGGACATACTTAGATATGCAAGGACTAGATCTTGATCTCATCATGCATCATCTCTCTATTAATCCAGGAGTTAAACCAATCAAACAAAAACTCTGAAAGATGCATCCTCATGTGGCACTACTAGTCAAGGCTGAACTAGAGAAATTGCTAAAAGCTAGATTTATTAGAGCTATAGACTATGCATAATGGATATCCAACATAGTACCTATATCAAAAGTAAACAAATCTATTAGAGTTTGCACAGATTTCAGGGACCTCAACAAGGCATGTCCAAAAGATGATTTTCCATTGCCCAACATTGACATGATAGTAGATATGACTACTGGATATGAGATGTATTCATTAATAGATGGATTCTTTGGTTACAATCAGATCAAGATAGCACTTGAAGATCGAGAGAAGACAACTTTCACATGTGTGTGGGGAACCTTCTGCTGGAATGTTATGTCGTTTGGTCTAAAGAACGCAGGAGCAACTTACCAAAGAGCATTAACCACTATTTTCCATGATATGATGCATAAAAACATGGAAGATTATGTTGATGACACTCTGGTAAAGACTATGAAGATATCTACAAACATTCAAGAGATAGGCTTCATATTAGATTGAATGGAAAGATTCAAGCTCTGCTTAAATCCAAAGAAATGTAAATTTGGGGTAACATCAAGAAAATTGCTTGGGTACATAATATCCAGAAAAGGAATTGAGGTTGAACCTAAAAAGGTCCAAGCTATAATGAAAATGCCACCACCAAAAAATATTAGTCAAATGAGAAGTCTACAAGGCCGTCTTCAGTCCATAAGGCATTTTATATCTCAGCTAGCTAACAAAGCTCAACCCTTCATGAAGGTATTAAGGAAAGGGATTCAATACAACTGGGATGAAGATTGTGAACGACATTTAAAATAAATCAAAGAATATCTTTCTAATCCACCCATATTAATGCCACTGATTCAAGGTAAGCCATCGATCCTGTACATATCAGCTACGGATACTTCACTAGGGACACTTCTGGCACAATAGGATGACAATAAAAAGGAATGAGCTATCTATTACATCAGCAGAACATTGTTGTCATATGAAATGAATTATACTGTAATAGAGAAAGCATGCTTAGCTTTGGTCTTTGTGTCACAAAAACTAAGGCATTATATGTTGGTACACTCTATTAAGCTAGTAGCCAAGATTGATCCACTCAAGTATCTTCTCAGTAAAGCAATGCTTACAGGAAGACTGGCCAAGTGGGTCATGGTCCTTACAGAATTTGATATTGAATATGTGGAACATACAACCATCAAAGGACAGGTTATTGCAAACCAACTTGCCGAAGCTCCACTGGAAGACGATCAACCTCTGCATATAGAATTCCTAGCTGAATCAATCATGCACCTTAATGAACAATCATGGAAGATGTTCTTTGATGGGTCTTTCACTCAACATGGTTCTGGTGTCGGGATACTATTTATTACTCCCTAGAAATACTCATTTCCAAAAACTTACAAACGTCTCTTCTCTTGCACAAACAACATTGCAGAATATGAAGCATTGGTAAATGGGATCAAGCTGGCCATCGAGTGGAAGATCATGTAATTACACATCTATGGAGATTCTCAACTCATTATCAACCAGATCAATGAACTATATCAGATGAGAGATGAGAAACTCATGCCTTACAAGAGGATGGTGGATGGCCTCAAGAAATATTTTACCTCCGTATCATTTCAACAGATCCCTAGAACAACAAATAGAGCAGTGGATGTAATGGCCACTTTGGCATCTATACCACAGCTATAGGAGTCTAATTTTTTCTTTGAATTCCTAGTGGAAGAGTTACATTACCTTGCCTATGATTCTCCCACATCCCAGGTAGTCTATTCTATTATTGGACATGACTCATCTCGTTATAGCCACATTTTCTCTTACCTGCGTGACCAAGTCGTCCCTGCTAATCTTTCCTAAAATGAAAAAAGGAACCTAATTCGAAATGCATCACAGTATGTCATCATTGCTAACGACCTATTCAGGTGAGGTTTAGATAATAGTTTGCTTAGATGTTTAGAAACTGAGGATTCCCAATGCGCATTATCTGAAGTTCATGAAGGTGTTTGTGGATCCCATTTGAACAGTCTAACTTTAGCATGAAAACTACTAAGGGTTGGCTACTACTGGCCAGACATGGAGAAGGAAGCTATAAAATTTGCTAAAACCTATGAAAAGTGTCAGCTGCATGGACACCTTATACATGCTCCAGAAAGGGATCTCATACCCTTTGTGACACACTGGCCCTTCTAATAGTGGGCATTCGATCTGATAGGCCAAATTTATCCTGCGTCATCTAATGGACATAAATTTATTATCATTGCCACTAAGTACTTCACTAAGTGGGTAGAAGTGGTTCCGCTCATCAAGGCAATCGGAAAACAAGTAGCTCTATTTATTCTTAACTATATCATCTGCATGTATGGCATACCTTCATCAATTATAACAGACAATGGAGGACAGTTTAAGAACAAAGATCTAGATGAACTCTGTGAGAAGTTTCAAATCAAACAACACTGGTCCTCAGTATATTACCCTCAAGGTAATGGACAAGCAGAGGCATCTAACAAAAACGTACTGACTATCTTGCATAAAACAATGAACAAATCTGGGAAGGATTGGCATTTGCAGCTCAATCCTACACTGTGGGCTTATAGAACAAGTATCAGAACACCTACTGGGGCTACATATTTTTCTTTGGTGTATGGGTCCAAAGCAGTATTACCTATTGAAGTAGAAATACCATCTCTAAGAGTTTCCTTGCAAGGTCTTGTTACCAATGAAGCCTACAGAATATTTAGATTGCAAGAGCTCGAATTGCTAGATGAGCATTGGCAAGTGGCATTTGATCATCTCAAAGTGTATCAAAAGAGAATGTCCAGAGGATATAACAGTAAAGTTCGACACTGAGAATTTCAGGTTGGTGACTTAGTTCTAAGAGAGAATCCTAAAAATTAACAGTTTTGAGATAACAAAGGGAAGTTTGAACCCAACTAGCTGGGTCCCTATATCGTTACTGCAGCTTTTGGCTCTGCTGCTTATCAACTTTCAACATCAGAAGGAGAACAGCTCCATGAACCGATTAACACCATCCATCTGAAGAAATTCTTCACCTATATATTCTCTGCTCCAACAGCTTTTACAACAGAAAATGTCCTGAAGAAATCATAAAAATCAGAAAATGTCCCGAAGAAATTATAAAAATCAGAAAAAGTCCTAAAGAAATTCAAAAAAAAAAAAGAAGAAGAGAAAATGCCCTGGTGAAAACCTGGTAAACAAGCACCTTGGTAAAAAAAAAAAATATGAATCTCTGCCAAGCAGGTGAAAACCTGGTAAACAGACACCTCTTGTACTCGAGCGCTCCATCTATCAATGCAACATTGGCATTCCCGCTTTCCTGCATATTTGCTTTCACTTGTACATATTTCAGTCACTTTTGTGACATCCTGGTTCATTGGAACCTTCATGGCTTGAAATCGATCAATGTCCTAGTCTTAGGTAATCAACAGAGCACATTACATGTCCTAAGCAATATCAACCAAGTCAACCTTACGTTAGTGAAATCTGGTCATCCACTCTGAGTCAGCTACCTATCTCTTGACTACTGAAGAGTTTTATCACTGAGTTAACAAGCAAAACATTACTGAAAACAATCACTAAAATGTTTGAGATATGCATGAAATTTTCTTTGTATGCTATCGTTTATATTGGTTTTCAATTATTATCCCTCTGAGTAACTCGAGGAAGTCTATCTTGACTAAGAGGAGCAAGGATTGGGGGCATAATATTTTCTTTTTTTTCTTCTTGAAGGAATGATCCCAATGATCAGAAACATCTAAACTAGCTGGGTGTCTATGATAAGAGCCTTCACATCAAGGTGGAATCACCTCACATACCTCGACTCCGCTTATTTGAATGATATAGGGAGGTCCATATCATTTCTTTGTCTAGTTTGAGGGAATTTCTTTATCGTGCAATCTGAGTCCCTACGAAATGTGTCCAAGGATATGAACGAAAAAGGGTCATTGCAGACAAGATCATTATTATTGCATATACAAAGAAAGGAACTCTACTCTGCCTGCTATAAATTGTAAAATGCTCAATGATGAAAATTAAGCTTTTCAAAGTCCAGTGACTAGGTTTAGGTTGCATTTTGCATCTCATTTTGCATTTTGTGCATTTAGAGTGATTTCGGTATAGTAACAATGCTTTCTCTATCTTCTGCATGAGAGTCGGGAGCATCATCATTTCTTCACTAAGTGGTCTCTTTTTCATCATCATTTCTCTGATCGAGTACTTGTGTTTTGAAATGTTAGCTGCATACATGAGCATTTAATATAGATTCATACATTCATTATCATTCATTATCATTCCTATTATTGCATAGAAAAAAAGAAAACATTGCATCATTCACTATCACTCATTTACATCCATCTTATTGCATAGAAAAATGAAAACATTGCATTATTCATATTACTCATACTCATTCATTTATTTGCATATGAAAAGAAATAAAAATAATCATTCATATTCCATTTGCATTCATACATTCATGCTGAAAAGAAATGCATACATATAGAATAAACCATATAAAGGACATCTCATAAACGAATCAACACAAGTACAATGAAGTCAAATCGGATCTCGTATATATATCATGTCTAGTCTCAAGGTACAAAATGATGTCGAATGACATATACAAACTCCCATCGGAGCAAGAATCATATAGGTTACAAAAAATGGGTGTGTCTACAAAAAATATTTGAGCTACAAAAAGAAATCATCTAGCTCGCTCCCTCTCCCTCATCGCCTGGTGGTGGAGGAGGAGCTTGATGTCTGGGATCCTCACGAGGCACCCGCACTCCCTCTAACTGTACCATATACTGTGAATAAGGTATCACCTGCTATGCAACAGGAATTGCAACACTATATGCTGCAACAAAGTAAGATGCTCTACTAGACTGGTGAAGGACCTCCTATCGTAGGGGATCTATCTATGCTCTCATCTCTGGTCTTAGTGCTACAATTTGATGATCACGCTCAGTCCTCACCTCGGTGATCAGAAGATCACACTCAGTCCTCATCTCGGCCAGCTACCAATCTCACTCCACCAGCTGAGTCTGAGCCACTAGCAACTGTGACTGCATCTCTGCAAGACGTGCCCTCATCAACCATCTAGCATTTGTCCCCTGCTCTCTCGTAGGCTCTCCACCCCCATCTCCACCAACACCTCCAACTCTACTTTGCTTCTCTCTCCACTGCCGAACCTGCCTAGGTGCTACTGGAGCCTCCTCCGTCCCACCCAATCTCACACCCACTCCTCCTAGGGATCCACCCTCACCCCTTTGTTTTCCTCCCTCAGCTGGCACTCTACTACTACTAGCACCTGGATCACCACTACCCCGTCACGAAGCCTCAGCTCTCTGTGCCTGACCCTACCTCTGGCCCTGTCCTTGTGCTAGTGTGGGGGCATCATCCTCAACATCCTCAATCTGAGGAGCCTGCTGACCTGGATCTATAAAACATGGGAACGAATGCTGCTGAAAATGATCTCTATACTGGGGCAATACCCTTGCATCTGCTACATCATCCAAATAATCGCACCTCGGGTGGTGTAACCCTGTCAACTCCTACATCGCCAGAGTGTATGACAACCGTGGGGATCATCATTGTCTCTCCTCATCAGCATACCGAGCATAAGCTGTATACTCTTGTGAGATCCCCTGAGGCCGACCATACTCCCTCATCACCTGAGAAATGATGAATCGCTCCACAATGGTCTGTGACCTCCCAATCAGTGGGCGTGTAACAAACAGGTCCCTGCAAACTAGCCACCAGTCATCCCACAGCTCCAAACCTCTATATGCTCTCCATACAATGGCTATCAGGTCATCGAGCTGCCGTCTCTAGAAATCTGTCTTGCCCAGATGGGGCTGTGTAATATATCTGGCATACCTATAAATGATTGGCTGCCCAAGCTCTCTGCTATCAGCTACTATCGGCTGACACACAGGAAGGTGCTCCCAAGCCCACACCTGCAAAATATATACCTCGATGGCCATGCTCCACCCATCTCTTGATACATGTGGGCCAATAAACAAGAGCCCCAGCCAAGTCTCTAAGGGGTCTCTATCAACCTCTCTAACATCTAGCCCCATATGCACTGGAAGCCCTACTACCCTCTGTTCGGCATCAGAAAACAACCTATCAATCCTGCTAAGACGCATGCCAAAGGATACTCCTCACTGCACTTGCTCATAAGTATGTCCCAACTCATGGAATGAGTCAAAATTTTAGGATCATCGAAGACATGCCTGACGGCCTACAATCCTGGAAGGTACCCTGAATCATAATCCACCTTATCCCCAACAAAAGGGATACGAAGGATCCTGTATACATCCTCAGGAGTGATTATTAACTCCCCCACCATCAGATGAAATGTGTTATGCTCTGAATGAAAATGCTCTACCAATGTCGTGAGCATTCCATGATTCACACGGATATCAGGTAATCCCAACAGATGAGTCAAGCCGCACAAATCAACATGAGCCTGCTCAACCTCAGATAAATGTTGCACTAATGCCATGGTAGGACGGTACACACATCTGAATAACACAGTAGGTAATCGAACCTGCAAAAAAACCCAACAATGAAGCATCAGAAAACATTCCAAATGAGCCTACATGAGAAGTAAAACGTCACGCAAATCCAACTAAGTCAAATGCAAAATCAAATTTTCACATTTACACCTTCAAAAATGCTCACTATTTCTCGAATGACAAAACACAGATAAGCAACATTTCGTACAAGCTCGGATTAGCTCTAGCACGACAAAACATCCTCAAACAACAAACTTTTGGACTCCACACAAGAAAATGGTCTTTTTACAGACCTATCGTACGACACATGGGTGGCCCTAGCACGACAAATCTAATGGTCTGAAATGATAAAACAATTTTTGCCAGTTACTCGTACGAGACAAGATCCTATCTCACACAACAAACCATCACGCCCGACCCCAAACGTGCAAAAAACTTGCAAATTGAACAAAAAAATTCAACTTTGGAAACACAAACAGGCTTAAGATCGATCACTTACTGTTGGCTCATAGTTTTGAGGTCGATTATGTCTTCTCTAGCGCTTGAATTGATGCTGACAAGTAGAGACCACCATTTTCTTTGCAGAAGGCTTTTTGATTTTTCAAACTTGGAGGGTTAAAATGAATTGAAAATGACACTTTTGTCCCATATATAGCCAAACACCTAGTTTTTCAACTTGCTCCGATGGACACGAAAATTGTATCCTTAGCTAATTTGACCGTTTTGATTCCATTTTCGGGATCGAAATCAAAATTTGAGATCATTCTGCTAGTTAACTTCAGAATTTGGACCACTTACGCTCTTTTCATCAGCTGCTCATTCTTTTTTCTAATTACGCTCAATTTCTCGTGAATCAGCGCTGAATTTCAATTTAATTTCCGCAAATCAACTTTGCGCTCAATTTCTTATTAATCAACGCAAAATTTTAAAAAATTCCTCTAATTCAATTTGTGCTCAAAATAACTTATCATCGCTAAAGAAATTGCCTATCATCATGTACCCTCACTATTTTTCGATTTCACTCCCGAGGGGGCATACTTGTGACCTTATGACCACACATCTTCAAATGTTGAGAAAATTTTTAAATCTACGTTGCAAGTCGAGCAGCTAATCTTTTCTAAAACATCAAATAAGACCTCATCGCTAGGGGCATCTCAACTTCATTGCTTTATATCAAGTTGAGATTTCTTAATCGAATCAATCTCTAGGGGCATACCGGTTTCATCGCTTCATATCAAACTGATATTTGTCTTTTATCTGAATCAATCTCTTAACATTAAGGAGTTTCTTTGCTCATGCTAAATCTAAGCAGGTGTTTAGTATTCATTTCTTGATCAAGCTGAACAGTTTATCTTTATCGTATCTTGATCAATCAAGTTCAAGATCAATTTTTATCATCACTCACTGTGTCTAGATCAATGAAGTTCTAGATCAGTAAGATCCACTTCTTGATCAATCAAGTTCAAGTTCGACATCTTTTGTTTTCTATCGTTCCTAGTTCAATCAAGTTCACGAATGGTATCACTTTAATCAGACTTCATTCAACTTTGTCACTTTGAATCAAGCTAAACACCTCTCTTTTCATCTAGTTTGTGATCAATCAAGTTCAAAATTGGCATCTCCTAGACATCACATTTTCTTTGAACCAACGTGTTGCTTGAACATTAATTCAAAGAGGGGCAAATGTAATACCCTAAAAATGGTCATCTAAACCATGGGCCCCTAATCTTGACAACGTCACCAAGGTCCTAACCAAAAACAATTAAATAAATCTTAAGCACACAATTAATTCTTTAATCATCAAATGTCACATGGCAAAATTAATCACTCAATATTAATTAAATATTTATTTAATTAATTAAATCATTCCAAGTAAATCATTTTAAACAATTATCTTATTTATTTTAATTGAATATCCTAGCATATTTAATTAAATAAATCAATTTGCCATCAAATCTTCAAAAAAGGAAATAAATCAAAAAAGGAATTAATTGACAAGAAAGAATTAAAAATTGAGAAAAGAAATCAATTGGAGATAATCTTGAAAAACAAATTAAAAATTGATGGATAATCTCAAAGAAAGCAATTAAAACAATTAAATCTCAAAATTGAATGAAATAGAGAATAAATTAGTTTTTTTCTAATTTAATCTTATTTTTAGTTCAATTTCCTTTAAAGTTGATAAAAGAATCCAATCACATCAATTCACATGGAATGTGCTTCCTCTTGGAAAATCTTGACCACTCATCATCATTTGATCTCAGCCATTGGTTTCTTTCTGAATTTTCTATAGATTCAGGCTCTCATCTCTCATTCAAAAAAAAAAGGATCCTGGAGGCTGGAGAATATATTATTATTATACTATTTTTGCTCTAGGTTTATTGAATATTGCATATTAATTATTTCACATTGCTTAAATCATTTAGCTTAATATGCTTAAATCTTGTTAGATCAATATTGCATCCATCTAGCATTCATCATGCTCATATAGATTAAATCCTTCGTCTTGATGTTGTCTAGTCACTGGTATTGCTTATAGTATGAGAGCAATCTTATACTCACATCTTTTAGAAGGCAATGGGTCGATTTGTTATGGTTTTATTATTCATGATTATATCTGTTTAACCATGCATGTAATGACTTGATTGAAGTGTTGAGCTTACAGATACAGGTCCACTTTTCACACACACAATTCCTGAAGACCCATTTGGTACCTATGACATTCTTGTGTTCCGATCTGAGTACCAAAGACCATGTTGCATTCTTTTCTATCTAGTCTAGCTCCTCTTCCATTTTCTTATCCAGTCTTCATTTGTAAGTGCCTCTCTAGTAGTTTTAGGCTCAAATTCAGAAATCATGCAAGAGTTTTCTTTCACCTTTCTTCTTGTGAGTATCCCTGCATCTTTATCTCCTATGATCTTCTTCGGATCATGATGTAGTTTCACATATCTAGGAATGACTCTAGCTGGTTCTGCTTGCTTTTCCTCTTCTTCTTCTTCTTCTCCATCTTCTTCTTCACCTACTGCATCTTCTACTGGTATAGAAATAGTGAGGTCTTTTCTTGTTTCTTTCTTAACCAGATCCCAAAAGGCTACACCTAGTTCATCTTCCACTTGCTCACTACAGGTTTCCTCAGGTTTCTCAGGGGATTCATCAACCCTGACATTGATACTCTCAACAATTTTATGTGTCCTATTGTTGTAACACTTGAGAGCTTTGCTTTTAGTGGAATATTGTCATAACCCCTCTTGGGACATGGGATTAAATAAAGACGATAATTAAAACATTTATTAATTAACATTTAATAATATTGAAAAATCATCTCATTTATGAGACTTCACGATTTTCCTTTAATATATGATTATTAATATTTATTATTTGTTATGATTATTATTTATTATTATTGTTTTATTTTAATGTAACGTTCATATTTCAATTATTAATATTATATTAACTATTAAAGAAGTTTTACCATTAAAACATAAAATAGATATATTGAATATATTACACCTACCATTTGGAAAAAATATTAATCCTCTTAAGTACCTTAGGAATTGGAATGGATGCACCCTTCCCTTCTATCCTTAGATCACATCCCTTTGTTAAGGATTAGTCAAACTTGCTTAATGACATCTTTCCATGAACACTTGTTTATACAAATCATACGTTTTTATTCTTAATCGTTGCTGATTAGCGTTGTCTTTAAAGATCGTATTAATCACCATTCTTTAATCGGCCTTGATCATTATCTTGTTAACAGTTGTCTAAAGGATTGATCATTTGGTAGCAAATCATTCTTATATACAAATCACACCCTTCTCTAATTGCTGGCACTTAACTATCCTTAATTGTGTCTTTTAGAGTATGTCCATTAGTCAAATACTCTATATCACACCCCTTTGATATATTCTAGACAGATTTGTCTGAGTATTGGCTAAAGTTGATTGCTGCTTATTGCATTTCCTTTATCAAACATTGGTTACTCATCCCATAACAAATAGCCTTAGTACATTCTTTGTGATTATTACTATTTGTTATCTTTATTTGTGTCTAATCGATGCCTTTGTCATCTTTATCTTCATAGGCGATGAATAGACGATTTTAGTGGATGCCGATATTATTATACTTGGTCTTGGTAATTTGCATGCTTGGATGTGAATCGTAATCTTTGACTCGTCGTTGAGTAATTATTCATTTTTTCATATCACTCTACATAGCTAATTGTATTTCCAGGTATGAAGATTATGTGTCAATATGATTAATGGTATGAATACTGTATTTGAAGATTACTGACAATGGTTGTGTTAATTGAGATGTATCGATAGTTTTCATCCAACTCTACTTTTACAACCCCATCTTTTTAAGAGGCTTCTCGGAACCGAAGGGTCATGTAATGTCCCTTTTGAAAGATAACCTTTCAAACTATCATGCCTTATATTGGAAGCATACCGAAATAATAAGCTATATACTAATCACTAAGATTGTGATTTATGAAATAACAAATAATCTTTAGTGTACAATCGATTAGTTTAATGAAAGGATTCATTTTCATTATGAAGTGACATATCTCTTAGTATTAGCCTACCCTATCAATTTGCAAGCTATAAGAAGACTATCAATCTCTCTCAATAAGGGGGGGAATATTACCAATACCGAAGGCTGTAATAAGGAGATCAGAACTGTTATAAAGCTATAGGCAGTAACATCTTTGTTCTTAGTAGTATGCACAGGGATATGCTTAATACGTATGCCAAATATATGAAGCTTGATAATGTTTGTATGTAGAGTTTAATAGTAATATCAGTATAGACTGCAATATGATGACAGCCAAACTGAGTTACACATACAGTGGCAGACCAGATCTGACGTGCGTCAGATCTGTCTGCCTTTACAACCACTGAATATGGTGATTGTTTTTGATTTAAGCAGCAGTATATTAATAACTTATATAATAAGTAATTAGTAGATACATAAATAATTGATTATATAATTTAATTCATTTCTTTATTTATATATATATATATTCAATCTGGTATAAGGAATAATATAAGGATCCTACATATAGATATTGATAATAATAAATATTAATATAATAATTATAGTTAATATTAATATAATAAAAAGTAATTATTAATTAGTAAATTAGTAAATATTTATCAAATCACCAAAACAAAGTATTTATTAATTGATTGATAATAATAAATATTTATTAATTAAAAATTAATAAATGCGTAAATGATTTATAAAGCAAAAATAGGATTAATTAATTAGTATGGTGAGATAGCTAGTACTTGATGGACTAAAGAAAAGGTAGAACATCCTAGGTTGGATTCGTGTTAAGATAGTTTTGTCTCTTAATCGATTTAGTTAAGTTGTAAATATATTGGAAATCAATTAATTACGGTTAAAACTGTCTTGAACCAAGTAGGGGACATTACAAATATCCCAGAAATATTCCTTCATCACATTTAGCATCAAACTTGCTCAGATGCTCACCTCTCTTGATATAACACTTACTGCCAAATACTTTAAAATAACTCACAGTGGGAGTCTTCCCGGTCCAGTACTCATAAGGAGTTTTAACTTTACCTTTCTTGATGAGTACTCGGTTCATAGTATAGACTACAGTGCTCACCACTTCTCTCCAATGAGTGTGAGAAACCTTTCCTTGGATCAACATTGTTCTGGCCGCTTCAACTATAGTCCTGTTATTCCTTTCTGCTATGCCATTCTGTTGTGGTGTCCTTGGGGCAGATAGCTACCTCTTGATGTCGTTCTCTTCACAGTACTTGTTGAATTCATCAGAAGTGAATTCACCTCCTTGATCAGTTCTTAGACATTTTATTCTATGACCACTTTCCTTCTCTACTAATTATCTAAAGCCTTTGAACTTTCCAAATGCCTCAAACTTGTCTTTCAAGAATGTGACCCACATCATTCTTGAGCAATCATTAGTAAGAATCATGAAATACCTATCTCCCTGGATACTTATAGTTTTCATAGGACCACACAAATCAGTGTGCACAAGATCAAGTAAGTTCTCTACTGAAAAAGACTAACCTTTGAAAGTTGAGGAAGACATCTTCCCAAGTTGGCATTCTCTACACAAAGAATTCTTTGATTTGTTCAGCAAAGGCAATCCTCTTACTGCCTTGATCTTACTAGATTTTACAATATTGTCAAAATTCATATGACAAAGTCTCCTATGCCATATCAAACTGTCATCAAACTTTGCCATCAGACACAGACTAATCTTGGCATTCAATTGAAACAAATTACCTCTAGTCTTCTTACCAATGGAAATAAGTTCCCCACTCTTTCCAATTATATTGCAGACTCCACCTTTGAACTCCAGAATGAGTCCTTTGTCATTTAGCTGAGCAACACTCAAAAGGTTATGCTTAAGACCTTCTACCTAGTAGACATCATCCGCACTACTCTTTCCATTCAGTGAGATGGATCATTTACCTTTTACCAAGTATGGTGCATCATTGCCAAATCAAACAGCACCTCCATCAGATTCTTCCAGAGACAGAAACTTTCTCCAGTCACTAGTCATGTAGTGAGAACACCCACTATCAATAATCCACTCATTATAGTTGTCAATGCAAGAGACAAGAGCTTTCTTGTCAAACACTTCTTCCTTTATAGCTACAAACACTATGTCCTCATTCTCTTCATCCTCAAATTCTTCATCAGTAACACCTTCATCCATTTCAACAAGACAATTTCTCCTACTTCCTCCTTTATACTTTATAAACCTCTCTGGTTTACCCTTATTGTCATTGTTAGGACAGCTAACAGCTATATGTCCTATCTTATTGCAGGAATTTTTTTTTAAAGGAAGCTTACCTCTATATTTTCTGGTGCCTTTTGGAAGTCTCTTGGCAAGAATAGCTTCAAACTCCATCAAAGTCTCTTCATATCCATATCTCTGCATTGCCTAGATTCATAACTAGTACTTACTTCTTTTCATTTTCTGGTTGGTGCAACAGATGCTCCAAAGGTTGACTCAGTCTTCTGAACACTGCCATCATAGCTATTCAACTCATACGTAGTCAATTTTGCAATGATGGAGTCTAAGGATACCTTGGTTTTGTCGATAGACCTTAGCTCCTGAATAGCAGCAACTCTGATTGCATAGACTGGTAACAATGATCTCAAAACTTTACTGACAACAGTGGCATCATCAATTTTTCCACCAATGCTCTTGATATCTCTAACCACAGTCTTGATCCTTATGCCATATTGCTAAATTGTCTCTCCTTCAACCATCCTCAAGTCTTCAAATTTTCCTCTAAGGCTCTCTTTCTTAGCTTTCTTGACATGCTCATCACCGCCATAAATAGTTTCCAGAGTGTCTGATACATCCTTAGGAGTGTCCTTATCTTGTACATCAATGAACTCAATATAGGGCAGGCTACTAATAAGGGCTTCCATGACTCGCCCATTTTCTTGAATCTCTCTTTTCTGATCATCGGTTAGAGTGTCAATGGGGATTACATAGGCATTCTCAACATAGCTCCAGTGTTGAGAACCCAAACTATTGACATAAATATTTATTCTATCCTTCCATATTTTGAAGTTATCTATTAAACTTAGGACCTTCCCTCTTCAGCATTAAAGAAGGATATTTTTCCTCAAGCGGTTAAGCTTATATCACTGAGGACTTGGAGTTGCTCTGATACCAATTGATGAATAATGATGAACAACAAATACCCTAATCAGTACTGAGAGGGGGGGGGGGTTGAATCAGTACATACAAAAACTTCTCAACAACTTATCAAGTTAAAACAATGCTAATTGGTTGTCTTCATCACTAAACTTAACCATGGCAATACCGGTTAAACATAGTAAGACTTCATACAGCTAAACTAGTAAAACTGAATACTTCAAATAACATTCAACATGTGATAACTACTTCACCAATATACTCATGCATGTGTTGTATCAGTAATACCATAACCATTAGCTTTGCATGGATATTCACCTAAACAAATAATGTTCAATCATCACATGAAAATTGCACAACTCATGACACACAAATTTTTCATGTAGAAACCCAAATGGGAAAAACCACGGTGGGGATGAATACCCGCAAGCTTGTTTTGAACTCTTTTGAAGCTCGCTCTGTTAGGAGCCTAGTTCTCTTAAATACTTTACAATAAGGTTTTGTTAGGAACCAATCCTATTAAAGATCACCCAGTTAAGGAATGGCTATATACCCAATTAAAGGTTACCTCGCTAGAGGATTTGAAGAACTCAATGATCTTGAGTCACCTGGTTAGAGGATTTATAATAAGCATGTTAAAGCGACCCGATAAAGGGATTTTCCTGCTGTTGAAATGGTTAGAAGATAACACGTAAAGCTCTAATCTGATAACAACACTACTTGCTAAGGTAGATCCTTTCCAACTCCTCTACTCTGCAATCACACTTTGCAGTTTTCCACTCACTGGTCTAGAAAGTATCTCATCACTCGGATACAAACACAACATTTGCCAACACAAACAATAACAAACATCATCGACCTTATAGACAACAAGCAGGTCGGTAGCATAAACCCTAAACCCTAAACATTTTAGGTTTACAATTACAAGAAGTCCAATCCTGGCTGTTCAAACACTTTGCATTGAATAAAATGATCTCAAATAGATCACAAGTCATTCTGCATCATCCATTCTTCAATGCACATGGAAGTCAGTAACCCATCATGCTCTCTTCACATACCACTAAGAAGAATGTTCATTCCCGAGGTAAACATTCAATGTAGTCGATCTTCACATGCAAGATCCTCAAGGAAATCCTTCACATGCACAAAACTGACATGGCATCTCAATCTCATCCTTATTTCTTTGCTAACTCATCACAAAATGTCACCGGCTACATCACACAAGCTAGATTGCCAAATCGGAAACCCTAGAGATGAGACTACCAACCGGTAGTCACACTTAGTGAAACCCTAACACCGGTCCACTTCATACCTTCATACTGGTTCTTCTACTTTAACATCAATAACAACTTCTTCCAATCTTCATATCGGTTCACCTACACTTATTGACATCAATGACAACATACATTATCATCATACCAGTTTATCATATGCCAACAGTCAACCAGGAAACAAATGGTGTTTGCATATTTCTCCACAATAGACTTCGGGAGTCTCTCCCTCTCCTACATCTCCTCCCAAAAGTTCTTAAAGTAACCCCATAGATTCTTATTTCAGACTTTAAAGTCACCAGAATTGTATAGATACTCTTGAATCTATTCTCCTACTAGCCTATCAAATGCCAATTGGATCAGACCAACTCTAGGAATCTCATTCTTGAAGTAGAAGAATATGCATAGAAGTAGGGTACCATATTTGAAGGGGTGCTTCTTGTTCTCTTTGATCTTCTTCTGACTCTTGATTAGCTCACTCTAGAGAAACTTGCAAAGATCATATTTCTTATTCTCCTTAACATCTGATATATGTTGCATACTATAGTACTAGAGACAGAGTTCATTCAGCTGGAAGAGTAAATCTTATAGCCTATCACCATGGATGCAAATAAAATGTCATCCTCCAAAATATAATCAATAGTCATCACTCATTTATCAAACTTTGACCTAGTTGCATTGGTTATAATGTCATTCTTTATTGTTTTCAAAGATGGCAACTGACTGGATGCACACAACCCTGTTACTGTCAGAATCACACCTTTAGTGATCTTATGCAATTATCCAATCACATGAATTCATTGTGAACATGACTCAAGATGTACTGTATCCAATCCTATTCGTACACCATTGAAACCTTCACAAATTGAGTGAAACCCTTTCTTTCCAATCCTTGAAATCCAGGTTTCAACATGGAGTTTTGATCAGACAACCGATAATTGAAAGATTCAACATTTGGGGGCTTCACAATTCTTCAATAGGACAATGTGTGTAAAACCTTATGTCTTTGTTATGCAAGACTTTATAGGGCACAGACAAAAATGCACTCTTAGGGTCATCCTCCATGGAAATGAATGGATGATTTTGAAAGTTGGGATGAGCACGCTTGGTGATATTTAGAATGAGAGGGGTGGCGGTACCAGATGCAACCATTCTTACAAATTCAAATTTAAAATTTCAACCGAAAGAGGGTTTTCACTGATAAATAACTTTGGTATCGGATTAGGTCTTCTCATCAAATCATTTTGGAAATTAGTAGCTCTAAATTTTGCCTTATCACCTTCTTCATAGAGCTCTCTAAGCTTCTTCTCTTCAATCTCAAAGTGAGAAATGAAGTGGTAAAAATTACTTTTTTATATCCTTCATGAACCTAACTCTTCATTGTAATAAATGCACTTAACCCTAACACTTCCAAATACTTTGTATCTGTCAAGAATTCTTCTTTAGATCGCCAAATAGGTTCAAATCTTCTAGAAATTCATCAAAAACATATACAATTATCATACATACCTCTACAACGTACCAAAAATAGGCATAGATCTCAAATAGGGGGTTTGAAAGATTTGCATTATAACTCTCCAAAGGTCGGATGCCTAGGTTCAGTTACTAGATGTAGTTCCAGCACCAGAATTAGGTTTGGATCCACTTACTTTGTCTTTACCCTTCTCATTTGGCTTCACATTCTTGGTCTTTTCTTCCAGACCTTTCCTATTCACATTTCTACTTCTGCAATATGTAGCAGTGTGACTGGATTTATTGCAAGCATAGAAAACAACATTTCCTTGCATATGCTTGATAATTCATCTGATTTCTTCTTGTTCTACATTGATTAGCAATATGTCCAAACATTCCACATGCATAACATCTGACATTTCTCCTATCCTAAGAGTTATTCATCATACTTCTGCATACATTTGCCTTATGCCCATATTTGCTGCATTTGAAACATTGATCGGTAAAAGATGGACCATTTTTTATCATCATATTTCTACATTGAATAGTCATATGACCAAATTTAATGAAAAAAAAACAATTACCATTGAACTTATGAGCATTAGGTTTCCTTACTGAAGGCCTTCTTGAGTTGTTCTTTTGTTGTGCTGATTTGGAACTTTTTCCTTTCTCAAATCCAAGACCTTCTGTATCATTAGGATTTTTTTGACTTGTAATAATTTTATCGATCTTAGTTGAACTGATTCAAAACTTCTAATTGTACTCATTTGCAACATCAAGATCATATCTAATAAGGACGATCTACCTTTCAATATCTTCCTCATGTTGTCTAGCATCTTGTAGGTCAAGCTTCAGTTGTCCATTCTCACCCTCAAGTCTACAACATTCTTGAGATTTGTCTTTCAAGGATTGAGAAATATTCTCACCATTCTTCTTCCATTCTTCAATCTCTTTTGTCAATCTCATCACAATGGCTTCCATTTCATTCTTTTGTACTATATTGGCTCTAGCTAATCTATCATATTATTCTATCTTTTCCCTCAAGGCTTCTTCATAATGCTCTGACTTTCTTTCTACTTAAGTTGATCAACAAGATTCTTTTCTTTTTTCCCTTGATTTTTTCAATTGATCTTTCAATGTTTCAATGTATTCTTCAACATCTTTGAGATTTGCTTTCACTTGTCAGTTCTCATCTTGTACATGATCATGATCTTCAAGAGCAACAACCAACTGTTGTCTAAGACTACCGAAATCCATTGATTCACTTTCCCAGATCCACCTCAAGTTGTTAGGCTTCCTCCAAGGAACTAGGGTCTGATACCAATTGTTGGAATCAAGGAACACTGAGAGGGAGGGGCGGGGGCTGAATCAGTGTTCTATACTTTTTAACCTGAATCTTTAACCACTTCAAGCTTATGAAGAAAAGTAAAGTGTAGAAACACAAAGAAAAGATCATCAACACCATAACACCAAGATTTTTACATGCAAACCTGGTTATAGGAAAAACCACGATGGGATTCAAACTCACAATATTAATATACTTTGTCAAAAGCATAAAAATATTACATAGGGGAATGCACATGCATTCAAGCACACTTCCTAGAGCTCACTACTCAATGTTTACAATAAGGGCTACAACCTAGAAGGCTCACTGCCTTACAAAGTGATTATAAGAGAGACAAGAGAGTTTAAACTATTTAAAAGCATCAACAAATGCCTAAGTATAGTTTCAATTGAGCATAAAACACATATTCTTACTTTGTTCTACAATACTGCTCTATTATGATATTCTGCAACATACTGGAGCACAAATCTTTACCTTGCGCACGTGATTTGTGCACAACTGATCATACACACATCCCACATACCCATCGATATGGAAAGTGATTAAATCAATCTGTCTTAAATATATGTATTACCAATTTTAGGTCAATTCCATGTCAACCCGAAAACCGCATAACATACAACATGAAACATGTTACCCAGGTCAGCTCAAACTGATCCAAAAACAACTAAGAAAACCAAAACAAAATGTCCATATGCTTCCCATATGTCAGCTTAAGTACCTTGAACATACAAACAACCACAAAAAATTGATCTGCAAGATCCCCATACTAGATTTCCTCATGTTACTATTGATAGCCACTATTCTAGCCAAAAACCAGTCTACTAGATCTTACCAACCAACACAAAACTTATCACTAGAGACCACAAACCTAGATTGAGGTAAGTTGTATATCCACAATACATCTTCCAGATCCACAAAAAGAGATACTCAAACAAAATAATTCACTAACCAACAAACTGTACACTCTACCAGATACGATGTTCTCACTGGACCACATAGATACTTGATTAATCTTCAATCAATCTACCATAATGATCAAAACATGAATTGTGGATGCCAAATATTATGTGAGTTGCCATCAATGACAACATCTCAACATACATGCAGTTTCTCTTGCCAATAGTCCATGGAGTAGATAATTGTCTCATCACCCCATGCTCTTCACAAAAAGAATTAAACTCACCAGAAGTAAATTCACCACCTCTATCATATCTCAGACACTTTAGCTTATGTCCAGTCTCAGTCTCAACAATAGCATTGAAAATCTTGAACTTGTCTAATGCCTCATACTTCTCCCTTAAGAATGTAACCCACATCATCCTTGAATAGTCATCAATCATCAACATGAAATACCTATCACCTTGCAAACTTCTCACTCTAGAAGGACCACACAAATTAGTATGCACAAGATCCAATATCCCATTAGAACTATATTGTTTTCTTTTGAAATTAACTCTTGCTTACTTCCCTAACTGACATTATTTACATATCGGATTAGTAGGGTTTACAATATTAGGCAAATCTCTCACAACTTGAGTGGAACTTATCTTAACCATGCAATCAACAATCACATGACACATCCTTCTATGCCATAACCAACTTTCATCAATCTGTGCAATCAAACAACTTTTTCCACCATCATTCAAGTGAAAGATGTTACTTTTATTCTTTGTACCCGATGCAATCTCTATTCCAGAGCTACTTAAGATCTTACACTTTCCATTCTTGAATTGAAAGCCATATCCCTTATCAACCATTTGTCCAATACTCAAAATATTATGCTTTAGACCTTCAACATATAAGACATCATTATGTTATGCTTACCATTAAGAGAAATAGAGTCTCTACCACGGATTATACCAGCTTTGTCATCACCAAATCTTACTACACCGCCATCATACTCTTTCATACTCATAAACTTACTCTTATCACCCATCATATGATGAGAGAAACCACTATCAATAACCCATTCATCTTTCTCTTCAATCTTAGCAGCCAAGACTTTCTCTTCAATAATATAGCTAGTAGAATCAATAGTCATCAAATCATCTTCTTTGATAGAAATGAACACCCACTCATGTCCTAAATTTCCCTTCTCAAACTCATCATCAGTCACACCGTCATCGACAACAAAATAACACTTCTTCTGATATTTAGACTTCTAGGGCTTAAATGGCTTCTTAGGAACTCTTTCTAGACACCTTGAGGCAAAATGTCCTATCTCATTGCATGAAAAATATTTGAGAGGCAACTTTCCTTCATACTTACTAACATTGTTAGGCAACCTTCTGGCAATAGAGGCTTCAAGCTCTTCAAGCTCTCTTTCATCTTCTTCAAGATCTCTCATCTCCTTCTCATTTCTAGATACCCTTGTAGAACATTCTCCCAAATCATATTAGGTTCTGATTTAGGGGGGGCTTCACTAAATTCGGCTCAAGTCAAAAACAAAAAGATTTCTAATCGACATATCTCTAGTCACATATTTCACAGTCTAGATCTCTTTAATAGAAGCAACCTTATGCTTGTAAGCAAGAGACAAGGATCTCAACACCTTAGCAACAATATGAGATTCTTCTAATAATCCATCAGCACATCTGATGTTCAGCACCAACTCATTCACTTTCTACATAAAGGAGGTAATGTTCTCATCTTTGCCCATCTTCATCATTTCATACTTTCCTTTAAAGCTCGACAACTTAGAAACTTTCACATGGATATGACCTTCATACAAATTCTCTAGCTTCTTCTAGATCTTATGACCAGTCTTCAAATCCATCACATTAGTCATCTTAGAATTAGACAAGGTACTCAACAATGCTTCCTTAGCTCTAATATTGAACTCATCTTCCTTTATCTCATCCAGAGTGGTAGGACCATTTTGAGGAGCATTATACACATTCTTAGTAATCTTCCAGTAGTCTTCACCGATGCATCACAAATGACATTACATCCGGTTCTTCTAAAGAGTGTAATTTATTCCATCAAATATTGAACTATCCTTTTTAAAAGAAAAGGTTACCATCTGGGATCTCCTCAAGCAGTCAAGATTCTTCCAGAGGATCTATCTTTGATAACAGTTGTTGGCAACAATGCAGTAAACTGAGAGGGGGGGTGAATCAGTTTGTTCTCAAACTCTACGAAACTCAAACTTAAATTCAGACCTGATAATGAACAATACAAACATAAATCAACACCACATCAATAACACACAACATAAATATTTTTGACATGGAAAACCTATTTAAGGGAAAAACCATGGCAGGAACCTACCCACAATGAGATAATACCCTATTAGGAGTCAATGTGAATATTACAATGGGAATGCACATGTATTCATGCATGTTGCCTAGAGCCACTAGTCAAATCACAAAACAAGAAGGGCTACAACCTTGGGGAAGGCTCACTACCTTACAAAAGGATTTTGATTACATTTGGAGAATCATGAACTGATGAAATAGAATCTTCCCATGCTTGGTTACAGTTTTGGTTAAGCATATATACTCAAACTCTTCTCTTCCATACTTCTTCACACTTACGGAGAAATGTTGAGCACAATCTAGAATACCGAATAATAGGAACAACTGAAAAATAACCACAATACTATATCTCACAACTTAATCAAATCATCATGTAGACCACTGAAACTTCTATTGAATCAACTAGAGATAAGTATCCCTAAACCCATTAAACCATAACAGCTCAACTGCAACACACCGTGTGTGAAAAGTGGACCTGTATCTGTATCTAGAATACACAACACTTCAATTAAGTCATTAGATGCATGGTTAGTAAATAAATAATCAATGAAAAATAAAACCATAACAAAGCGAGCCATTTCCTTCTAGTAGATGTGAGTTTAGATTGCTCTCAGATTACTAAGCTATCCAGTGACTAGACAACACCTAAATGAAGGATTTTTATCTATATGAGCATGGATTTAAGCTAGATGAATGCAAGATTAATCTAACATGATTTAAGCAATAAATGAGCTAAGTGATTTAAACAATATGAAATAAATAATATGTAATATCTCAATGCAGATTCTCAATGAACCTAGAGCAAAAATGGCATAATAACAATATATTCTCCAGCCTCCAGGATCTTTTTTTCTTGAATGAGAGATGAGAGCCTGAATTTATAGAAAATTCAAAAAGAAACCAACGGCTAAGATCAAATAATGATGAGCGGTCAAGATTTTCCAAGAGGAAGCACAATCCAGGTGAATTGATGTGATTGGATGCTTTTCTTGGTTTTAAAGGAAATTGAACTAAAATTAAGATAAAATCAAGAAAAAAACTGATTTATTCTCTATTTCATTCAATTTTAAGATTTAATTGTTTTAATTGCTTTCTTTGAGATTATTTATCAATTTTTAATTTGTTTTTTCAAGATTATCTCCAATTGATTTCTTTTCTCGAATTTTTAATTCTTTTTTGGTCAATTAATTCCTTTTTTGATTTATTTCCATTTTTGAAGATTTGTGCTCATAATTTCCAATTCCTCTTTCTTGATTTGTTTCCTTTTTTGAAGATTTATGACAAATTGATTTATTTTTCAAATTAATTCCTCTTTTTGATGATTTAATGGCAAATTGATTTATTTAATTAAATATGCAAAAGATATTTAATTAAAATAAATAAGATAATTGTTTAAAATGATTTACTTGGAATGATTTAATTAATTAAATAAATATTTAATTAATATTGGTTGATTAATTTGCCATGTGAAGTTTGATGATTTTAGAAATTAATTGTGTGCTCAAGATTGATTTAATTGCCTTTGGTTAGGACCCTGGTAACGTTGTTGAGATTAGGGGCCCATGGTTTAGATGACCATTTTTAGGGTATTACATTTGCCCCTCTTTGATTTAATGTGCGAGCAGCGCATTGGTTCAAAGAAAATTTGATGTCTAGGAGATACTAGTTCTGAACTTGATTGATCACGAACTAGATGAAAGTGAGGTGTTCAGCTTGATTTGAAGCGACGAAGCTGAATGAAGTCTGATTGAAGCGATACGGATCCCAAACTTGATTGAACTTAGGAACGATAGAAAACAAAAGATACCAAACTTGACCTTGATTGATCAAGAAGCGGATCTTATTGATCTAGAACTTGATTGATCTAGACACAGTGAGTGATGATAAAAATCAATCTTGAACTTGATTGATCAAGATTTGATGAGCAAAGATAAACTGTCGAGCTTGATCCAAAGCAACGAATACTGAACACCTTTTTAGATTGAGTGTGATCAAAGAAACTCTTTAAACCCTTGATTGAGTTTAAATGAATAATCAGCTTGATGAAAACTGATGAAACTAATTAATGTTAAGAGATTGATTCAAATAAAAGACAAATATCAGTTTGATTTGAAGCGACGAAACTTATATGCTCCTAGAAATTGATTTGATTTAGATGATCGAGAGATCTCAACTTGATATAAAGTGATGAAGTTGAGATGCCCTTAGTGATGAGGATTTTGATTGATTTTCTTTAGTTGAAAAAGATTTGTGCTCGTCTTTCGGTGAGGATTTGAAAATTTTCTCGGCATTGAAGAAGTAAGGTCATAAGGTCACGAGTATGCCCCCTTGGGAGTGAAATCGAAAGATAGCGAGGGTACATGATGATAGGCAATTTTTTAGAGATGATAAGTTGTTTTGAGCACAAATTGATTTAGAGGAATTTTTGAAAATTTAGCGTTGATTAATGAGAAATTGAGCGCATAGTTGATTTGTAGAAATTAAATTGAGATTCAGCATTGAAATTGAGCGCAAAGTTAAAGAAAGAATGAGCATTTGATGAAAAGCGCTAAGTGGTCCAAATTTTGAAATTGACTAGCAAAATGATCTCGAATTACGATTTCGGTCCGAAAATGGAATCAGAACGGTCAAATTACCTAAGGGTACAATTTTCGTGTCCATCAGAGCAAGTTAAAAAATTAGGTTTTTAGCTATATATGGGACAAAAGTATCATTTTCAATTCATTTTAACCCTCCAAGTTTGAAAATTCAAAAAGCCTTCTGCGAAGAAAATGGTGGTCCCTACTCGTCAGCATTGATTCGAGCACCAGAGAAGACATAATCGATCCTGAAACTATGAGCCAACAGTAAGTGATCGATCTTAAGCCTATTTATGTTTTCAATTTTGAATTTTTTTGTTCATTTTGCAAGTTTTTTGCATGTTTGGGGTCGGGCGTCATGGTTTATCATGCGAGATAGGATCTTGTCTCATATGAGTAACTGGTAAAATTTCTTTCATCGTTTGAACCCATTAGATTTGTCGTTCTAGGGCCACCTGTGTGTCATACGATAGGTTTGTCAAAAGACCATTTTGTCGTGCGCGGTCTAAAAGTTTGTCGTTTGAGGCTATTTTGTCATGCGAGAACTAATCCTGGCTCATACAAGATGCTTCTTATCTGTGTTTTGTCATTCGAGAGACAGTGAGCATTTTTGAAGGTGTAAATGTGAAATTTTGATTTTGTATTTGACTTAGGTGGATTTGGGTGATGCTTTGCTTCTCTTGTAGGCTCATTTGGAATGTTTTTTGATGCTTCGTTGTTGGGTTTTTGTAGGTTTGATTACCTCCTGTGCTATTCAGATGTGTTTATCCTCCTACTATGGCATTAGTGCGACATTTATCTGAGGTTGAGAAAACTCATACTGACTTGTGCGGCTTGACTCATCTGTTGAGATTACCTGATATCCATGTGAATCACAGAATGCTCACGACATTGGTAGAGCGTTTTCATTCGGAGCATAACATGCTTCATCTGCCAGTGGGGGAGTTGACTATCACTCCTGAGGATGTATATAGGATCCTTCGTATCCCTTTTACTGGGGATAAGGTGGATTATGATTCAGGGCACCTTCCAGGATTACAGGCAGTGAGGCATGTCTTCGGTGATCCTAACATTTTGACTCATTCTATGAGTTGGGACATACTTATGAGTAGGTATAGTGAGGAGTATCCTCTAGCATGTGTTCTAGCAGGGTTTATAGGTTGTTTTATGATGCCTGATAGAGGGCAGCAGGGCTTCTAGTGTGGATGGGGTTGGATGCTAGAGAGGTTGATAGAGACCCCTCAAAGACTTGGCTGGGGTTCGTGTTTATTGGCCCACATGTCTCGAGAGATGCATGAGATCGTGTACAGAGATGGACGAAGCATGGCCGCCAGTGTATATATTTTGCAGGTGTGGGCTTCGGAGCACCTTCCCGTTTGTCGGCCCATAGTAGATGACAGTAGAGAGCTCGGGCAACCGATCATATATAGGTATGTCAGATATATTACATAGCCCCATCTAAGCAAGACAGATTTTTGGAGACGACAGCTTGATGACCTAATAGTCATTGTATGGAGACCGTATAGAGGCTTGGAGCCATGGGATGACTGGTGGCTAGTCTGTAGGGACCTTTTTGTTACACACCCATTGATCGGGAGGTCACAGACCATTGTGGAGCGATTCATCATTTCTCAAGTGATGAGGCAGTATGGCCGACCTTAGGGGATCTCACAGGAGTACACAACTTATGCACAATATGCAGATGAGAAGAGACAGGGATGGTCTTCGCAGTTGTTTTATGCTTTGGCGATGCAGGAGCTGACTAGGTTACATCGCCTGAGGTGGGATTACATGGATGACATAGCGGATGCGAGGGTATTTCCCCAGTATAGAGATTGTTTTCAGCAGCATCCATTCCCATGATTCACAAATCCGGGTGAGTAGGCTCCTCGTATTGAGGATGTTGAGGATGATGCCCCTGCACCAGCATAGGGACAGGGATAGGGCCACAGGCAGGGACAGAGAGTCAAGGCTCCGAGGTGGATAGGTGGTGATCTTGGTGCTAGCAGTAGTAGGGTGCCAGCTGAGGGTGGACAATAGTGGGGCGAGGGTGGATCCCTAGGAGGAGTAGGAGTGAGATTGGGTGGGACTGAGGAGGAGCGAGCAGCTCCGAGACAGGTCCAGCAATAGAGGGATGAGCAGGGTGGAGGTGGAGGTGGAGGTGGAGGTGGAGGTGGAGGTGAAGGTGAGGAGCTTGCAAGAGAGGAGGGGACAGACGCTGGATGGTCGATGAGGGCATGTCTTGCAAAGCTACAGTCACAATTGATAGTGGCTTAGACTCAGCTGGCAAAGTAGGACTGGCAGCTCGCTAAGGTGAGGGCCGAGCGAGATCACCAGCTTGTCGAGGTGAGGACCAAGTGTGATCGCCAGATCACAGTGCTGAGAGCAGAGATGAGAGCAGAGATAGAGCCCCTATGATAGGAGGTCCCCCACCAGAGTAGTAGGGCAGCTTATTACATGGCCGCATATAGTGTCGTAGTTCCTGTTGTGCAACAGGTGATACCCTACTCATAGTATATGGCACGATCAGAGGGAGCGCAGGTGCCTTGATAGGATCTCGGGCATCAAGCTCCTCCTCCTCCACTAGGCGATGAGGGAGAGGGTGCGAGCTAGATTATTTCTTTTTTGTAGCTCAGATATTTTTTTTAGACACACCCATTTTTTGTAGCCTATACGATTCTTGCTCCAATAGGAGTTTGTATATGTCATTCGACATCATTTTGCACTCTTATACTTGACATGATATATATATATATATATATATATATATATATACGAGATCCGATTTGACTTCATTGTACTTGTGTGGTTTCGCTTATGAGATGTCTTTTATATTCTTTATTCTATATGTATGCATTTTTTTTCAGCATGAATGTATGTAATGCAAATGGAATATGGATGTCTATTTTTCTTTCTTTTCATATGCATATAAATGAATGAATATGAGTAATGAGTAATGAGTAATGAGTAATGCAAATTTTTCATTTTTCTGTGCAATAAGATGAATGCAAATAAGTGATAATGAATGTACGAATCTATGTAAGATGCTCATGTATGCAGCTAACATGTCAAAACACAAGTACTCGATCGGAGAAATGATGAAAAGAGACCACTTGGCAAAGAAATGATGAAGCTTCCAACTCTCATTTAGAAGATATAGAGATTAGTGTTACCATACCAAAATCACTCTAAATTCACAAGATGCAGAATGAAATGCAAGATGAGATGCAAGATGAGATGCAAAATGAGATGCAACCTAAACCTAGTCACTAGACTTTGAAAAGCTTAATTTTCATCATTGAATGTTTTACAATTATAGTAGGCAAATTAGAGTTCCTCGCTTTTCATGTGCAATATTAATTATTTTGTTCACAATGACCCTTTTTTTCTTGTTCATATCCTTGGACAGATTACGCATGGACGTGGATTGCACAATGAAGAAATTCCCTCAAAACAGACAAAGAACTGATGTGGAACCTCCCTGTAGCATTCAAATAAGCGGATTCGAGGTATGTGAGGCGATTTCACTTTGATGTGAAGGCTCTTATCATAGACACCCAACTAATTTAGATGTTTCCAAATTATTGGAATCATTCCTACAAGCAGAACACAAAGAAAATATTATGCCCCCAATCCTTGCTCCTCTTAGTCACAATAGACTTCCTCGAGTTACTCAAAGGGATAATAATCGAAAACCAATATAAAATACAACACACAAAGAAAATTTCCATGCATATCTAAAACAATTTAGTGATTATTTTCAATAATGTTTTGCTTGTGTACTCAGTGATAAAACTCTTCAGTAGTCAGGAGACAGGTGACTGACTTAGAGTGGATGACCAAGTTTCACTGACGGAAAGATAACTTGTTTGACACTACTTAGGATATGTAATGTGCTCTATTGATTAACCTAAGACTAGGACATTGATCAGTTTCAAGTCATGAGGGTTCCAAAAGAACCAGGATGTTACGAAAGTGACCAAAAGATATGTACAAGCTAAAACAAAGATGCAACATTTCAGTACAAGAGATAAGACTACCCTAGACAAAATCCAATAGCCATACTAATCTATGTCATTGTTTTGATTTGATAGTTGATAAGAATGTCTGGTTTCAAAGAGTAAGTACCCCATATAAGACCGATCTGTTTGGTTTTGAGTGTACCCTTCCTTGTATAAGACATGTTGATTTTTGATAGGTTTTGATAGATTGATTAACAAGACATGCGATAAGTTTGATTACTGACCTTGAGAGTTTGTCTGATGTTGATTTGATTTGAAGGATAGTCTATTCTTTCTTGCTTCAGTTTTTCAACACTTCAATTAAGTCATTAGATGCATGGTTAGTAAGATATAAGCATGGATATGAAAACCATAACAAATTGACCCATTGCCTTCTAGTAGATGTGAGTTTAGATTACTCTCAGATTGCTAAGTTATCCAGTGACTAGACAACACCTAAATGAAGGATTTTTATCTATATGAGCATGGATTTAAGCTAGATGAATGCAAGATTAATCTAACATGATTTAAGCAATAAATGAGCTAAGTGATTTAAACAATATGAAATAAATAATATGCAATATCTCTATGCAATATCTCAATGCAAATTCTCAATGAACTTAGAGAAAAACTGGCATAATAACAATATATTATCCAACCTCCAGGATCTTTTTTTCTTGAATGAGAGATGAGAGCTTGAATTTATAGAAAATTTAGAAAGAAACCAACGACTGAGATCAAATGATGATGAGAAATCAAGATTTTCCAAAAGGAAGCACAATCTAGGTGAATTGATGTGATTGGATGCTTTTCTCATTTTAAAGGAAATTGAACTAAATTAAGATAAAATCAAGAAAAAACTGATTTATTCTCTATTTCATTCAATTTTAAGATTTAATTGTTTTAATTGCTTTCTTTGAGATTATTTATCAATTTTTTATTTGTTTTTTCAAGATTATCTCCAATTGATTTCTTTTCTCAAATTTTTAATTCTTTTTTGGTCAATTAATTCCTTTTTTGATTTATTTCCATTTTTTGCTCATAATTTCCAGTTCCTCTTTCTTGATTTGTTTCCTTTTTTGAAGATTTATGACAAATTGATTTATTTTTCAAATTAATTCCTCTTTTTGATGATTTAATGGCAAATTGATTTATTTAATTAAATATGCAAAAGATATTTAATTAAAATAAATAAGATAATTTTTTAAAATGATTTACTTGGAATGATTTAATTAATTAAATAAATATTTAATTAATATTGGTTGATTGATTTGCCATGTGAAGTTTGATGATTTTAGAAATTAATTGTGTGCTCAAGATTGATTTAATTGCCTTTGGTTAGGACCCTGGTAACGTTGTCAAGATTAGGGGCCCATGGTTTAGATGACCATTTTTAGGGTATTACACACACTAGCCAAACCAATGCATTGAAATCATACTCCAAAGCTGGACTACATAGAATAATGTGTTGAGATCAATGACAACATATTATTCCAGCAAACTTCTCATGAATATCCAACAATTCATATTATGATAGTCAAAAGAATCATATTTTGTTTTACACAAAAGTGAGGGATAGTTTTAAAATTGTTGAAAGAATCACAAAAAAAGTATGAACTCTTCTTGAAGAGTAATAGTGCATGTGACAATTTTATAAGAAGACAGTTAACTGAAACAACTTGTAATGAAGACTATCTAGTGATTATCATAAGAAAGCATGAGCTAGAACAAGATAGAGAATACGGTCATATGAGAAATGCACAGCGGGTTAACAGGAGGAAATTTATTGAAATAAAGATGTGAGGTGTGTCAATTAAGCTATAGGACAACCAATGATCTAAGATGTAAGTATAAACTTAAAGAATAACACCATCAATACCATAGTCAAGGCCCCTACTATAGCAGCCAAGGATATTTTCAGATAGGTCCATGCATGAAAGAGGATCCAATCCAAATATTTTCTAATAAGATAGAGAAAGATGAAATAAAGCACAATGAATTCTTATGGTGTTATTGAGCACTCAATAAGGACCATCAAAGAAGGGAAAATATAGTGATATGTTTCACTGTCTAAATGAGTAAGTAGAGAATAGAGTCTTGTCAACCATCAAGACAACAAGAATGTAGTCCTTAAGCATGCCTCCATTCCTATCAGAGAATCATAACAACCCAGTCATTAGTGTATAAATGCAACCATGAAAAGATAGGCCCAATTCAAACTCATTAAAGAAGTTATAAGGCAATAATAAGAACAAGAAAAGTGAAGAGATACAGTGCCTTATTAAGCAGAGAGTGAAAATAAGTAAAGTCAAGTTACCAGTCATTGATCAGAGCTACAAATTCCATGAAAATTCAATTCAAGACAATATTTTTTATCTTATTATAGTCATGAAAGCATTATGGAATATTGTAACAAGACAGTGGTAATGGTTTGAATAAAAAATGGCAGAATATAGTCATGAAGATGTATATCACAATCAAGGGTTGTTGTCAAAATGCAATTCTTGAAAAGCAAATGCAAAGGCTCATCATAGAGACCTTCATCAGCAACATCCCTATCAAAAGACATAAGAGCAGATCCTAGAAGTGAGCAAGGGCACACATAGTCATAATGTTTACTATTATAATGAGCAAAGGAATAGACTTAAGGGAAGACCCAACAAATTATCAAGATAGCACCTATAAGAGTTTCAAGCATAAGCCTTATAAACAGTCACAAAAGAATCTTCAAGGCTTGGTAGTAACTGTCCAAAAGCACAAAATCTAATAATAAGACCCTTGAAGGAGCCATCTTCAGTCACAAGTTTCACAGTTTAAAGGCTAACTCTAAAAGGTGTGTATAGGTTGTGGGTATTGAAGAATGAAGGAAGACCGAGGTCAAACAATAGAGAGCATTGTCATAGTCGACAACCTTAATCATTCATTCATAGATATGAAGCTCAGAACAATCAACTTATTCACTGATAAAAGGTAATAAGAGTAAGATATTATTAGCTATTGCAAATCTTATGATGAGTCCCATAGAAGAGAACTCCAGGAAACCCTTAAATGAAATAAAGTTAGTCGTTAGTAATAGACAAGTTTTCCAAAATTCATTAGAAACAACCAAGCATAATAACAATGGGCCTCTGGATTTTCCTTTCAAAATGGTATTTTCAAAAAAAAAAGTAAAAGAATAATCAAAATGGATCCGTTGTATTAGACAAAAACTCGCCAGATCTAGCTTGTAGATGCATATTGACCTAAAAATTCATTCACAAAACCTCTAGAAAAACTCTCAGAGATGAAGAAACCCTCCCGACAATGCAGAAGAGAGAGACGAAGAAATATATCGAAGGTCAAAAGGATGAGATGATCAACTTAGGGTTTCTTTTCCCTAATATGCCATAGAATTTAGGCATTTTGTGCCTTTTCATTTTAAAATATATTTTCCTAATACCCCTGTAGGTGTTATTTTTGCCTAGCATCGCATTTTTGTATAATCGTACTCATTAAGTGATTTATAATCAATCACTTAATAAATGTTATTGATGTAAATAAAATTCATGTAGTGGTGAATTATAAACCACTTAGTGAAAATTATTTGTTGAACAAATGATGACATGTGTAGCCAAATGCCAATGATGCAACTAAGAAAATAATGACAAGTGCTTAGTCAAAAGGAGGGATAAGAATAAAGTTCATGACATGTGCCAGGTGTATAGGGAGGTGTCATGGCAAGTGCTAAGTTTATAGGGCTCATGTGCCAAAGATATAGGGAGGTTGGAGAGGTGGCAACACATTTGGAGAGGATCTAGGAACTTTTTTTTAGTGGCATTTTGAGGGTATCAAGTGCTTTTTGAAGAGTCGTCATGTTTGACATGGTCAAACTTGACTTTTTCACCCTTTTGGAGCTCATTTTGAGGAAATATAGTGGCTAGATTTTAGGGTTTTTAGTTGCATTCCACCATGGAGGTTGGGACTCCTATTATTTTGTAATTGCTTGAGAAAAGCATAAGTATGGTCTTAACTTTTTTTTTAAAGTTAGTTATTGTCATTCACTAGCATTATTGTAATTCATTTTGAGAGTTCTTTGTTGTAGAAAGAGAGATTTGTAACTCATGTTTCCAGATTTGTATATCAGACTACCTTTTAAGATTAATAGATAAATGTTTCTTTATTTCATTTTTTGTCATATTGTATGCACTTGAGTGATTCAACATTGATATTTGTGAAGTTTTTCTTTTCCTTGTAGTCATGTTCAATTATTAAGCATCTTTTTCAGAGAGAGTATACTTTGTTATAGGTTTTTATGAGTTGTGTTATGTTACAGTTGTTCAAGTTGTGAGGTTTACTTCTTCCTTCTTGATTAAATGCATTAAAGTCCTTCTTGTAGAGTGTCTATGCAAGTATATGCATTGTTAATTTGTGCAACTTAGTTTTTCTATTAGTTAAAATTGTGTCATTGCTAATGCTAATTTTATAAATTGGGACAGTATAATTTGGTGCATCACCTGTTAGTTTGTAGGTTTGATTAATGCAATCCTTCTTCCTCTTTTCTCAGTAAGATCATTAGAGTAGTTATTTTTAGGTGAAGCCCATAAGAACCAAATTTCTCTAGAGGCTCACTCCAAGTTTAGGCAACCCATATGCCTAGGAGTGCTCCCATGTGTCACAAACCTGCTGAGTTGATAGCTTAGCAAATGGGTGTAGGTTTAGGTGACAACAATTCTAATGGACTCAAATTATAAAATGCATAAAATGACATGCTATAGCCACATGGGCTTTCTCATTATATTAATCTGTAGTCAAAGCCACAATATGCACTGTTGGGACTATCTTTTGAAAAAAAATCATTGTGCCTTCTTTGTTCAAAATATTAACTTTCCTATAATGTTTTAGAAAGTGTAACTCTATATGCGCACCATAAATCCAATTCTCCATTTTTCCATTCAAGAAGATATTTTGGAATTTTGTGGATTTTGGTAGTACAACTTCTCATGGTAATAACTTTCGATCCAATCTTTAGATTTTCAGCTATCATTCATTGTTGGAAATCTCTTGGGGAAAATTTGTCCACAAAATGTAACCATTAGGGAAAATTTTGATTTTTGACTAATTTTCAAGCCCATCCAAAGCCTCTAGGTGCCTCAAATTTAAGGTTGAACATTTTTACAAATATTTTGAAAAATCAAAATATTAATGTCTCACAAATGACAAATGATAATGAAGTGATTTATTCACCTTTAGCTTCTTTTCATGATTCACAAGATCAGTGTAATTTTCTATGTCCATATGTGTATAAATGCCAATTTATTAAAAGTAGTAACTATCATTTTTAGCCCTTATTTGAAAAAGAAACAATTTTTTTTATTGCAAGATTTCTCTTACACCCTAGATGCTCATACAGAATAGACCATCACATAAGTATGTTAGAAAATATATGTGTTTAAACCATTATGGCATTAAAGAAAGTAGAAATGTAATGTGTTATAAATAGCCAAGGGCATCTTAAACCAGGTAATAGGTTTTGAGTCCAATTGGTTTGGGCACTATATCCCTCTTGGGCTTGCTAATGTTCTTCAAAATAGTCCTATGGTTTTATCTTGTAATTCTTCTATAAATTTAATCTTGGTTAAGAGGTTTTACAACTTGATTTGTAGGTTGTAGAAGTAATGAAGTAATGTAGGAACTCAAAGAGAGAAGTTGTATCAATATAAGCCATTTTTTCTCATAGAGGAAAATTTGTAATCATGCATCATCACCATTGCCACATGGATAATATAGCATCATATAGAATACATCCATGAGGGAGTATTAATTTATCTATAAAGGCCTTTGTGAAATTGACCCATGGGATAAAAATTCAAGGCGTTCCAATTTTATAAAGAAAATGACCAACATTTTAATCTAACTTTTCAACTTGAATCACTAAAAATGACATCTATGTTCTAAATTTTAAATTGATATAAACTAGAACGAAATATAGATTTTTCATTTTTTTTTTTTTTTTCTGATAAAAGTGGACCCGCCACTAAACTTATATTTTATTAGATTTAAAAGTTGAAAATACATAACGGGTTCAAAGGGCATACCAGCAGGAAAGAACCTGCAAGAAAACCTCTAGTTGTGGCCCGAAAAAAGAAAAACACTAAAATTTAGATCCCATATATCCAATTACAAAACTGAGTTTGATCACCCACCCATTACAGAGCTTTATCAGAATATACTTGGCATCGACCAAAAAACCCCATATACCCATTACATACTTGATATAAACACCCTCCCCTTACATGATTCTTTGAAGATGGCTAACATTTTCCATATGATCCAAAAAGAGTTTTGAAGAATAAATTTGTAGAAAAGGGGAAGACAGCACACTTCCATGCTTGAAAAATATTTTGTAGTACCTGCCCAACATATAACCAGTAGGTGTGTAGACAAAAAACCATCCCTTATGTCCTTCAAATAGCAATATTGCATGTCAAAAGATGAAAGAACCATATGGAAGCATAACCTTGCACAAAAAACCTATGGGCAAAACCTATTACTCTCAAAACAGAGACCCTAGAGCATGTTGTCATGTAAATGAGGACCATGAGCTAGGCCCTTCTAATGGTGGAGAGGAAGGAGGCACCATCTATATGGGAGGAATCCAAACTGGCATAGCTTGAACATTAGCCAATGCTTCTAAGAGGAAATGTAATCCTGCAAAAACATTAACCACTGCAGCCAAAACATCTAGAGATATATGATCTAAAAGAGTTGCCAATTGAAATAGTGTGTCATCATATATGTTAGATATAAGCCCATTCCTTAAAACTGAAAGGAGTTCCCCATACCACCCTGAGGATAATAACTGAGAACGAGAAATAAAACCAGCATATGCAAAATTACCAAAATCAAAGCAGTAATTAGAAAGAGCATTATCCAAATCAATCGAAGAGTAAACGTGTGGGTTGAAAAATGCATCACAAATTGCCCTAACCATAGCAGGATCCAAAAGCACATCCATACATACAATGAGAAACCGAGATGCAATAACAATAAGGAAGCAACCTGGATTATCCACAAGCCATCGCTTTCCCAAAACTTTGCGAATAGCCAGAGAAAAATCCACTGAATGAATTTGAAACAAACGCCTGAGCTTCTCATCGTCCAAAACAAAAGAGTCTTGAAAATCATAGTGCTTGCAGGGCAATAGAATGCGATAACCCACTGATTCCATCAGAAAAGAAAATGCAAAGCCAGGAGAGCCGAAGGGAATTAAAAGAACCCAATGCCATCATAAGACAGTAATAGCAACGACGAGAGGATGACACTAATAAAAAATGATGTCATTATCCAAGCCGCCACCCTAAGCAAATAATGATGATAATTTCAAAGCAGCTCAGTACCAAGAAAGCAAGAGAGAAAAGCTGCCATCTTATTACACAATGATGGCAAAGCCCATGCGAAGCCTAAGCCAGCCAAGCAAATTAATGACTCAAGATATCCACATGAACAAAATTACTGCAAGGATCCCCAAACTTTGCCACGTTGATGAAAACATGGAGAAACAAGAACCATGCATACAATAAAGGAGATAAACCAATTATAAAACTTATGAGGGAAGGATTAACCACGTACAAGAAATAACTCCCCCATACCCCAAACTTACAAACATTACTTTCAATAATGACACCCTGTATGGCAAAAAAATTGAAGTGCATTCCTATGATTTAAACTTCCAGCCATCGTACATAGACAAGCTTATTGCACATGAGGAAGAAACAAAGACACTTGAAAGTGATACCAAAGAGTAAAGCACAATAAAAAATGATTTCCAAACACCATAAGACCATTCGGAAAAAGGAAGCAAAATCCTAGAGCCAATAGCATTTATAGATTTGAGAACAATCACCCATAGTTAAAATCAAAAAGCCAAAAAATGCCCCAACCTGCTGCCTGACCCAGATATACCTCCGCAACATAAGTAACTCATGAGTTAAAAAAAACCTCTCCAATCCTCGAAGAAGATACACACATTAACATCTACCCCGAGAACAGAGATGTATAAGTACTTCAAATGCAGAAAGAAGTAAAGGCTCCTCTCAGCACAAAAAGAACTGATACCGACTGTACTGGGTAGAGGATAATATGAATATTTCAATGAGAAATGAAGATAAAGAGAAGGCACAGATTCAAATGTATTGCCAGTTGCCTTGCTGCCTCCCCAATCCTCAAGAAGTACATATATTACCTTCTAACCCGCTACAAATTTGAGAAAATTATTATTTGGGAAGAGGCAAAAACTCGGGGAGGACATCATGAGGAATGTCATCTTTTTCCACAATCTTATGAAAAGCAGCCGAATCGATTGCCAAATTAGCCAGGAAATCTGCCAATTTGTTCAATTCTCGAAAACAATGAGATAACAAATAGGTATCAAAGAAAGATAATTTCTTCAAAATGTGGTCAATTAAATACTTCAAGTGCCAACAATTGTTTTTACAATTCAAAACACTTTGGATAACAACCATTGAGTCCCCCTGAATGTGAAGATGTTTTATCCCAAGAGAAATAGCCATGTCAATTCCGAGTAACAGAGCTTGACATTCAGCAAAGTTGTTTGACTGAGACCCAAGGGTATGACACTGAGCTAATATTAAGACTGCATTGTGATCTAGAATAGCCATACCATCCCCTGCCATACTCAGATTCCCCCTGGAAGCACCATCAAAGTGGATTTTATAATGACCCAGAGGAGGAGGAACCCAGGTAGCCATGATTCTCTTATTTTTGAGAGCCATACCCTTTGAAATTGACCCATGGGAGGGAATAATAGACAAAGATTTCCACGTTCTTGTGATCATGCCATCCCAATGGGAGAAGGATGTCAAATGGTCTAAATTCTTATGAATATATGACAGAGCCACCTCTGAGATAGAAGCCTCTATCTTAACCAATATGTCAGACAGCAACGAGGATGATTGTTTGAAGATCCTATCATTTCTCTCTAGCCATATGTTCCAAACAATGATCGATGGAGCTATTATCCAAAGACATGCATAAAAAGAATAAGGGAACAAAAGAGGCCAAGCTCTAAAGTGTGAGAGGAGGTCCCCACTAGTAACAAAAGAGAGGCCTAACTTCTCAAAGAACCAATTCCAACATCCTAAAGCAAACTCACAATGAAGAAAAAGATGAGATGACAATTCCAATTTTTGATTACATAAAACACAAGGAAAGACAATAGATAAACCCATCCTATCCAATCTCATCCCAGTAAGAACCCTGTCTTGCACAGCAAGCCATGAAAAGGCTCCAGCCTTTGGTAGGCATGCAGGAAGCCAAATAATTTGTAAGGCCAAGAAGAGAGATCCTTGCCCAACATAAGGGAATTATAGCCATCTTTTACTGAATACTTTCTAGTAGAATTCTTGGTCCAAATCAGCTCATCATCAAGTTCAGACAAGATGATTGTTCTGTTTCTAAGAGTAGAATAAAAATCTTCTTTAAGACTAGAACTAATAGGAATAAAATCAATCGACTTCCACTGGGCCAACACCATATTGCCATCGTGAACTATAGTGAGATAATTTGATAAGCAGGCCCCCCCTTTATCCAAAAGAATAGATTTCAAGGGTGACCAATCCCTAATAGAGTCCATAGGACAATGACCATTCCAGGTATCATCCCAAAATCTAACTTTCAGACCATCATACACAATCCAAGAAAGATGCGGCAATAAGACTTTTCTACATTTTACCATGAAATTCCAAATGGCCGACCCCTTAGGCAGAGACTCAGCTTGAAATATAGACTCCCTAGCACCATTAGATAAGTACTTGGTGAACATGATTCTAGCCCAAAGGGAGGCTAGATTATCATATAATTTCCACACTAATTTGGCCCCAAGTGCCAAATTTTGATTTTCCAAGCTACGAATTCCAGATTCCCCAAGCTCTTTAGGAAGACACACCTTATCCCAGGCTAATAGGGGGGTCCTAGATTTCTCATCCTTGTTGTTGGTCCAAAGAAAAGACCTCAGTGTATCTTGTAAACTGACAACAACTTCCTTTGGAGCTTTGAGAATTGACATTAAGTAAGTTGGCACTACATTTAAGACTGACTTGATTAACACAATTTTCCCCACCATGGTAAGCCATTTGTGATTCCATGCCAAAATTTTCTTAGACACCCCTGAAACTATTTTATCCCAAAAACTAACCTTAACCTTATTAGCAAAAAAAGGAACACCTAAATAAGTGCAGGGAAGAACCCCAAGTTGGAATCCCCAAAACTCTTGAAGCTTATCCTAGAGCAGGGAATGTGTATTTAAGAAAAAAAACCTTAGATTTTTCGACGTTGACTTTCTGACCCGAAAAAGTTACATAATCCTTAATCACTTGATCAATAGCACGAGCCTCCTTCAAGGATGCATAACCAAATAGGAGAGTGTCATCAGCAAAAAGACAATGAGAGATCCTTTGATCAAAATTCTGAATTTTAATGCCCTTCCATGAACCACTCTCACGGGCTAAGCCAATTGCCCGACTCAGACCTTTAGCTAGTAGAATCTATTGAAAATGGTGCCATTAAGAATCTATTATCCTCAGGAGATACCAGAGAAGGAATAAAAGATGAGATATTGTTTGACTCCTCAATATGTTCAAAAGAAAGAAGATTCTTAAAAAACTTAACCGCTTCCTTAGAAATATCCTCATCCTTAGAAAGGATATTCCCCTGGCAATCCTGAATACAAGAGACCCTATTCCTGGCCCTTTTCAATTTAGTGCTAGCATGAAATTTTTTTGTATTCTTATCACCATCTGCTTGCCAAAGCTCCCAAGATTTTTGTCTCCAATATACCTCCTCTCTAGCCAAGATTTCTTCTAGTTCACTCCTGAGAGACCTGAGTTCATCCAACACCTTAGAACCCAAACCATGCAGCAAGACGTGCCTATTTAGAACCTCGAACATGTCTAACACCCTCTGTTTTTCTGTAAAAATATTCTTGAAGTGAAGGGAGTTCGAACCCCTAATATTTTGTTTTAAGAAAGATATCTTAACCAATTGAAACATTATAGAACCCCTACAAAAAGGAGCCTCTTTCCACCATTTACTCAAAAGGGGTAGAAAAGAGGGATCCCTAAACCACATTGGCTCAAATTCAAAAGGAATCTTATGACCAGGTTTGTCCCATACAATAGTCAAAGAGACCAGGAAATGATCTGATCCAGCCATGGGGAGAATGGAAGAAAAAAACTCAATGTCTGACTCAAACCAATTTTCTGAGAGTAAAAATCTATCCAATCTTTCCGCAATTTGAGAAAAAAATTTCCTCATATTTGTCCATGTAAATAAACCATTATTGGGTTTGCAATCAAGAAGGGACATATCAATAGTGAATGCATTAAAATCATCCATGGATTTCTTATTTGGGTAAACCCCCCCTGATTTCTCACTTAAATTCGACACTACATTAAAATCTCCCCCAAATAGGATAAAAGAATTCCTAAGGCGGGCACCCTATATTTAGCCGAAATACCTGAGGGGGCATAAATGTTAAACACCCATATTTTTTAAACTTGAGGCTCTAAAAGAAACTAAAGACAACATCAAGCTAGGCTCAGATGCGACCAATTTTACATCAACTACAAAATCATTCCATAACCGAGACAGACCTCCTGATGCCCCAGTAGCAGGACAAGACACAAACTTCCATTTTTTCCAAGAAGAAAATAAAAGTTCTGAATTTTCCAATGAAAGTTTAGTTTCCTGAAGTAACCCTAAATCCCACTTAACCAAATCTAATTAAGACTTGATCAAGCATCTCTTGTTAGGGGCGTTTAAGCCCCTAACATTCCATGAAATAATCTTCATTGGATTCGAGGGGAGGTCGACACTCCCCTCTTTTCAATAGTGGGAGAAGAACATTTCTCCCCAAAGTTTTTGTGTAAACTTTTCTTGACCAAAGCAGATCTAGTAACCGGAGGGCTAATAACATACCTTTTCTTAGACTTGAGTGACCCACTACCAGGTCCATTCCCAAAATCCAAGATGGCCGCCTTCTTGAAACCAGGAGAGGCCGATAGAACTTGTTGAACACCAGCATCAATTTCCAACTGAGTTTTTTGACTCTTTGGAGGTCTACCCCTACCAAGTGACACTATAGTGTTAGGGAGATTCAGCTGAACCTAGGCAATAGAAGATTTAATGGGCATTTTCACAGGAGAAGAGTAGTGCAACAAGGTCGCATTCTGAATAACAACTCTATTTGGACCATCCTGAGAGGAGATAATAGGGGCCTCAGAGGGGTTTAAGGAAGGAGAGACAGACATACTCTTATGAATCAAATCCAGATCATTCCCAATAGAGCACACTACCTTTTCCGAGACCTCTTCTTCAGCAAAGTCTTTATTAGATTGAAGCAACTGATCCTCTAGCTGAGCTGTGTGATCATCTAGAAGAATGTGTAGAGATTGAGGTTTGGGAATATCCTTAGGGGGCTCATTATGAAGTAACTCTTTGACTTGTTTGATTAAAACATCATCATCAAGATTAACAGGGCTAGGCCCAACCAAAGCACTTATCTCGATTGCAGCAATAGGATCAGACGATCGATCTAAAACATTAATGTCCTCAACCCTTACGCTACTATCCAACCCCCCCTCCTTAAGAGAACAAAAAAAAGACTCATGAAATAAAGGAAGAGCTGACTGTTTACCAAAAGAGGGAATGCCAACTTCAACTTGACCCACATTCCCCATACCCTGGGGTGAGATGTTCGCCTCATTTATAGAAACAACAATGTCCGTTTTATTATTAGGGAGAGCGATACTATTAAGTCCCTCTTTGAGATATTGGACAGATCCAGTTAAAACCTGAGAAGAATCTTTGGCAAGGTTATTATGATTTATTTGGGCAGTATTGTTTAGGCCTTCCTTGCCATGACAAATAGACCCTACTAAGACCTAAGATGAGTCTTTGAGTGGAGCAAGAGTAAACAAAATATTTCGATCAACCTCATTGTTTATCCTAGTTTTTACATTTCAAAAGTCAAAAAACAAAGGAGCATCCACAATTACCAGATTTTGAACCAGATCATCCTTCATTTTCACAATAGGTTGCTTCCAGGTGCCTTCGTTTGACTTGATATTACAAGAAATTGGGCATACAGATGTCAGGGAAATCAGAACACATATTTTTACTAGAACCTTCCCTTCCTCAAGAACCGATTTAGATGTTAGAAAACAACCAAAATTATCCCCAATTGACTTCAGCACCTCCGGATCCATAAACTCAAAAGGAAGTTGAGGCAAGCTGAACCAGACCGAAAGAGATTTGGGTTTGACCTGTTCCGGAACAAAGAATGGTTTCCAGATAGAAACCCTAACTAAAACATTACCAAACCAGTGGAATGAGCTTTTAAGAATATCATCCTTGCAACGGGGGTTTTCAAAAACCAAGACACAAGAATTGGAGGACAACAACTAAAAACAAACCAAAGAAGGCCAACGCTTGTGTAATTTAGAATGTAATTTGGATAGGTTGGTCAGAGGGCCCCAGATTTCCCCTAAAATAGCCACATAATGCAACTTGGAAGCCCTATCGTCTATAATAGAACCAGAAAAATCAAAACAAGGTCGAGGAAACCAAACCTCCTTCGAAGGAACAAAGTGATCCTTGTTACTAGTTTCCACATTCTCTTTTCTGCTTGAGCTTCCCACATCATTAACATTAACAGCCACATTCATGTCCGATGGTTTAGCATGCCCAGGTGCCCTAATACCACAAGCTCCATTCAACTGTTTAAGAAAACCTGATGCCCTAGACACTGATGAAGGACCCATGGCTACCACTTCAGCAAAGGAGCAGTGAACAGATCCATCCGATCCTTTCCTGTTAGGGCTATCCCTTCGACGCCGCGGATCCCTTTTGAAAAAACCCTGGAAATATTTTGAAACCGGTTGTAACTCTCTGCAATGTCTTCGCAGAAATGGAGCCCTATCCTCCTAGCGACCTTTGGAGAACACCCACTGCAACACGTGTGGTGGGTCATCCCAACCAACATCTGCCCATGCACCAAATCGCCGATCGCTGTTAACCTGTTGGTCACACATGATGATAAAAAATTATTATTATTATATAGATTTTTCATATTATTTTATATTTATATATATATTTTTTTAAATTGACATTATAATTTAGTTGATAAAATATTGAAATGAGATTAAGAGGACCTCTACCTTTATTTACTAAATTTCATTCAATTTCCTTCAATTTTTTTAATATGTATAACTTAAAACTTTAGTGTATGGGGCAAGTGTACCAAGATGTGGGACCAAAAAATTGCCAAAAACTTTTTGGCCCCCATCAAGCACTTTAATGTGTGCCAAATAAGGTGTGCACCCTATTTGGTGTGTGCCAAATAGGCTTGGTACGTGCGCCTTATTTGGCATGAACCAAACTTGAAAGTTGTTATAAAAACAAAAAAAATGGTTTTTAGTATTCATTTTTTCTGCAAAAGCACGGGTTTTGATTGAGTTTTTCGACCTCCAAGCTGCACATGCTAAAGGAAGACCACTTTTTTTCTCCCAAAGGTGTGAGATCATCATCAAAATGGCAACATGATGAGGAGAGGGTCAAAGAAGTATGTATTTTTGATTTTTTACTCTCAAATTCTGTTTAAATTATGGATTGAATTAGATTTTTAAATTAAAATTTGTTTTAAATTTAAAGAATTGAGAATCTATATAAGAATATTGAAAACCCACCATCACCTCCTTGTCAAGGGCCTTCTAAAGAAGAGGCATAGCCAACCCCTCCTTCAATTCCTATACATCCTCGAGGCACACAAGAAAACATATTAGGGAAAATTGAAAACAACAAAAAACAACTTGAGGAGTTGATCAATAGGCTTAAAGATTCTAATTTGAAAACCTCTCATAAGACAAGTCGTGTGAACTCACTGCAATCTATTGTAGCCCATGTAGGTTTAGTGACTGGTCAAATTAATGTGCAGTCCAACAAAAGAGAAGAACAAAAACAATTATATGAAAACAAGTTATCATATGCTAAAGTAAAGAAAAAGAAAATAAATAAAGTTGACTTATGTGCAGCTTTCACGAACCCTAGAACCAATCAACCCTTATAGCTAGGATGCAGGAGGTGTTAGCAATTGACACTCATCCTATGGAAACCATTGCATGGATAATGGATTAGGGTTGTCATTGATGTTAAATCTCCTTAGAAATTATATCCGGTAGTTATGGATTTTGGTAACTGATAGAGGAAGTGATTCAGTAATTGTCATGGTATTTTAGGGTAAGCAAAGTACTTTTGGTCTGAAATCTTTGTGGTGATTGTGGTGGTTAGATTTGTGCATGGTATGATAGGGCCGACATGTAAAAGTCATTATGACATCATTTGGTTGATCCGTATATGTTTTAGAGATCTGGTTTAAGTAGATACCCAGTTACATGTCACATTGCATATTATGGATGATAGAGTTGATGAATGTTTTATTATGTGATTATGGATATATATGAATGATGTAGAAAATATTTGTGGTGTGATATGAGTGATTAGTGATCGAGAAACCTATTTGGTGTAGTTTCACATGCATATTCTTGATCTGGTAGCTAACTAACAACGAGAACAAGGCAGAGTTATAGAGCGGTTACAGTCAGACTTTTTGCACTTAACTAGAACTCATCCAAGCATTGTTTGATGTTATTTTGGAGTTGAATCATTGCAGTTATCATTGTAGATGATCTGTAAGTCAGTTATATTTCCATTTTATAATTGAACCTTTGGTTCTAGGAAGTGTGTCTCAATGCACGTGCATTCCCATTTTGTAATATTAATATACTCCTAATCATAGTATATGAATATTGTGGGTTCCAATCCCACTGTGGCTTTTCCCTTTCTAGGTTTCCACGTAAAAATCCTGTTGTTAAAATTTTATGGTTTATTATCTTGTGTTCCTGTATTTTACTTTCTTGCATTTTCTTTTGGTGGTCTGAGAATGCTTAAAAAATTATTTACTTGTAGAACACTGATTCACCCCCCCTCTCAGTGTTCCTTGATTCCAAAAATTGGTATCGGAGCCTAGTTCCTCTGAGGAAGCCTAACCTCTTGAGGAAGGTCCAGGAGATTGAATCAATGGAATCCGGTTTGTAGAGACAACTTTGTGTGGCTCTTGAGGATCTTGATGCATCAAGAAATGAAATAAGTTCCTTAAAGAGAAAATTTAGTGCAACTGAATACTTCATTAATGATTTAAAAGATCAAGTCAACACTTCAAGAGATAAGAGAAAAGAGTTGATGGACAAGATGAAGGAGAAACATAAGCAAAACATTGAAGACCAAAGTAAAAATGAGGAATGTGAAAAGCTTGCTAGAGAGAATGTTGTATTGAAGAATGAGATGCAATCCATTGTGATGAAGTTGACTAAGGAGATTGAAGACCAGAAGAAGAATGAAGAAAGTTTGACTCAATCATTGAAAGACAGATCAGATGAATGCTTCAGACTCACCTATGAGATGATCAGTTGAAGCTTGAGTTGACACAATAAAGGAATAATGGTCAACAACTTGAAAGACAGATTGTTGTCCTAAGAGATGAATTTTCTACTGCAAATGATTACAAAGAAAAATTCAATGCTATCTCAGCAAGGCTTGATGAGATGCTAGAAAGTTAGAGACATGGAAAAGACATGTGAGGACTCAGATTTGAGAGAGGAGGATCTTTCGGTTATGGACAAAGTAATGCAAAGACTAATCATAAGAAGAGCAAGAATCCTCTAGTAAGATAGCCTAATTCTCACAAGTTCAATGATAAATGTTTTGTTTGCAATAAATTTGGTCATATGGGAAGTCAATGTAGAAATAGATTCAATCAGAATTAACTCATCATTCACCGGTCAATGTTACAATTGCAACAAGTATGGTCATAGGTCAATTGAATGTAGAAGTCTCAAGAATGTCAAATGCCATGCTTGTAGTAGATTTGGAGATATGGATAATCAATGCAGATCTAGAGGAAACCAAAGCAATAATAGGGCTATTTAGAAGAACAATATTGTTTTTAATGCATGCAACAAAACCAATCACATTGAAAAGTATTGCAGAAGCAAGAATATGAACAAGAATGCTCCGGTAGACGACAAGAAAGTTGATGAGAAAGGTAAGGCAAAGGTAGAAGAGATCGGGGAAAAGCATGAGAAGATGTGGATTAGAAAAGATGAATCCAAGGCAACCAATGGATTTGCACCTGAATTGGGTGCAAGATCTTCATCCAGTAACTAAGGCATTTGGCCTTAGCGGTGGCATTTCATGCAAAATCTTGCAGAACCCTCTAAAGAGATCGGTGATCGATCAAGGTTGATTGCAAATGCTAGGAGATTATTATCCAAAATTCATCATACCAATCTTGGAATTTAGCGGAAAGGATTATGTTGAACATGACATCCGGTTGAGCTTTATAGTTGCATTTATTTCAACTTAAAGTTAGGGTTTGCAAAGTTAAAAAGAGAAAAATGTGAACCATTTTTCACATTACAAATGAAGACTTGAAGCTACAGAGTGAGGCGAACCAGATTTCAAGGTGATCAGAAGGCTTGAGGTGATCCGACAAGTTCTTGTGCATCCGACAAAAGAAAAAGGTATTTACCGAAGCATGTTCATCCTTTGAACCCTAAATTTATTGAAATGGCATCTTCTTCTATTGATACACCTTTGGTGGTAGAAATTTATGAGCGAGCAAGGTCACAATTTAATAGAAATCCATTTAAATCTATTGAAGATTATCCCAATGGTACTTTTTTGTCTGTTCCATATGGAGTTCTACACATTGACGATGTTAGGGCATGCATTCACTGCACAGTTGAGGAAACTAAAAGTAAGGATATCCTGACCTTGTATACTGAGCACATAATGGATGAAGCTGGAAATCCCAAACCAAAATATGCACACTTATAGAAGAAGGGTTTCATGTATTTTTTTTACTTTATGACATTCGATGAGGATTAATGGGTAAGATATATTTTGAGTCATGTTCACGATGAATTTATATGGTTGGATAGACCCTACAAGATAACCAAGCAAGCCATTCATGCAGTCACATGTCTGTACAAAACTGGTGGAAAACCTAATTTGAGGAAGGTAACAAACCCAACCGTCATAAAACTAACCGGTGCTCAATTTGACAATAGATCAATGATGATTGATGATATCCTAGATAATGATGTTAAATTTGCATCAATGATTATTGGGTACAAATTTTATCAGTCTAGTAGATTGAATTCGGTCTTCGATACTACAATATATACAACCTATCAGATGGTGAAAGAGGATATGCAGTATGACTTGTGCATAATTCTTCTTGAAGAACTCCTGAGCAATATGAAGAAAATCAAAATAGATAAGAAGAATGCTTTCAAATTTGGTTCATTGATTATTTGTCTAGTACTATACTTCATAAATGAAATCCCTAGGACAAGTAGGGTCCAATGGGCATATGACTTACTGGTAGCCACTAAAATCAAATAAGGTTTACAAAGATTGGGAAATAGAGAGAATCAGACTGCAGCCCTATGGAGTTTCTTCAAAACCTTCCAAGGTAGAAAGAAGAATAGGGAAAGGATCCCTAAGGAAGTGGTGGACAAATATGTAGATACTATTTGTTTCATGATGGACAAAGACCAGTGCCACATGGAGGCAGTAGAGCCAAGGACAGTATGGATAATGCCAATGGGTTACGAGGTCGATGCTCAAACTCTTGAAGGATATGCTCAACATCTTTTGAGAAAACTGGTTGACCCTCAAGAAGCAAAATTTGGCACATTCAAGGAAAAAGATATGGAATTGCATAAGAAGTTCACTCAGCCCAAAAGGAAGAGAAAGGTTATAAAAATGGTAGAGGTAGTGCCTAAGAAGATGGGATTTACCAGAGAAGCTATCATGAAAGCTAAGGAGAAGACAGCTCACATGGAAGAAGAGATGGAATCAAATAATCCTAAGACTAAATCGCTTCCCTCAAAGTCAAAGCCTAAGGAGACTAAGTCTTCCCCTATGATCCAGTGAAGCCATCACCAACTCAAAGCTCATTCAACAAAGGAGTACTGAAGAAAAATCAAAAACCAAAAAAGAACTTATGTCACTCTATCTCCTATTGCATTTGAGACAGAGTCAGATGAGGAAGCAGAGAAAGCCAAGAAGAAAGGAAAATTTGTCCGAGTGATTAGGAAACCATAGTCTAGTGGTGCCCAACAAAGAAAGAAAACAAAATTAGAACCCTCTCTAATTGGTAGACCTAAAAGATGAAGGAAGCTAAGGATAGAGCTTTATGAAAGTCTTGAATCTGACAAGAGCTCATAGTTGAATTCGGGAGGCTAATTAGATGAATTTTGATATATAATTTGCCTATTTTTGGTGACAAGGGCATTTGGGGCATGATTTTTATTGGCATTTTTTTTTGAGGCATGAAAATCCATATTACTGTACCTGCTGATGCGTCAGAAAATTTTCGTCAAATTTTTTTTTAACCCTCTTTATGCCCTATAAGAGGGGTTTTTTTCTTTTGGTCGTAACTTGGTCATACAAAGGCTCTTTTTCAAACACTTTATATCATCAAAAATATCTTTCCGAGCTCTATCCAAATCTGGAGGTTTGAATTTTTTATTTTCTTCTCTCTTTCTATGACAAATTTGCATGCAGGTGATCTTTGGGAGCTATAGAGTTGATTTTTCCTCAACTCCTATAGGTGGAAAGTAAATACACCATCATTCCCCCATTGGCTGCAAAAGAATTGATTGATGAAATAGTTATTGATGGTAATCTCAAGAATATTAGTACATCGTATGATAATCTTGATGAGAATGATCAGAGGGAAATTGAGAAGTTGTTGTGTTGCATTTGTGTAACTTCAACAAATCATTAATTGAATTAGAACATAGCATTCCAAAAGATTTATACAACATTCTTGATACTAGAAGGCTAATTGCAAGCCGATTAGACAAGGAAATGAAAGAACGTGGATTGATCAATATCAGTGCTTGTATCTCACAAGAAGTTGATAGACACATAAAGCTATCCAACAAGAAAGAATTCTAAACTAAAAATAGAGTAAACAAGCTTATGATTGGCAGGGTTGAGAAAGTTAGAAAAGAAACTGAAGAAATATGGAAAAAGTTTCTAAAGAACAGTCGGTTGCAAATCAACCCCAAGTATGATGATGACTCTTAGAAGGAAGATACCTCTCATCCAAAAGATTAGGCCAATACAACTCTTGATGCAAAGGACAATCAAAATCCTCTGGTTGACCACTCAGAGATGGTGGAAGGGAAAGCTGAAGAGGCCAAGGAGACACCAAAAAATGTTACTGCACCAAGTGGTGACACTGGTGTATAGGTTGAAGAAAAAGAAAATGATAAAGAAGAAATTCATACTAAGAAAGAACTAGAAAAGGATGCATGTAAAAAGGAGTCAGATAAGGACAAGCTACAGGATAAGGGTGAATAGGTCAATAAGGGAAAGAAAAAATTTAATGATGTCCCAGTAATCATGGCAATTGGCACATCGAAGGACAAAGGGAAAAGGATTTTCTCACAAATATCCATTAATTTTGATAGACCTCTTGACATTAGATAGATGTCTCCAGCTGAAAGGTCGGTGGTTGCTGCAACGGTCCAGGCTCAAGCTAGTCAGGACTTGGTTAAATCTGAGAGTGAGGACAAAAAGCTTATTGAGATGACTGTAGGTATTTTACAAAAGGTTGTACCGGAACTGCAATTAGATCCAAATTCCAACCCCTTTGGTAGATTGCTATAGTTGATCAACACTATTAGTACCAATTTTGAGTCATTGGAAAAGCAAACCACCAAGAAAGTATTGGATAGATTCAAGGAGGTGTGTATGTAGATATTCTGAAAGATGATTAAAGATCAATGTCATTAGATTTCCACAATCCATTAGTCTATGTAATTCTTCTGGATTTGATTATGTGATTATGTGTAATGATTGAATATGACAAAGTTAGATTGAACAAAAGATTGCAAACAATCTCTAAGGCATTGAGCGAAGGAGGAAAGATATACAAGTCATGCCTTATACTACCCAAATTCACATCAAATATAGACAAGAAGATCAATGTTTTCTAGGGAAAGCTTAATGGTATATATTAGTCATTTGATTCCAATGCATCCCTTACCAGTAGTATAGAAGGAAAAGTGATGGCTATAATTGATCAAATCTTGAGCCTAAACTCAAAAAAGGACAATATTCTGAGGTGGGTTGGTTAGCTCCAGAACCTTATTGCTCCTCGGATGGACACCATGCTGAGCAACAAAGTTGATTGCATGAAGACAATGGCACAACTAGTTTCGATAGAATTGAAAGATGTGGAGATATATGATTATGTTTTTAGTCCTTTCAACATAGTTTTGGAAAACTAGAAGAATTGGTGGGATACCCACTTAGGATTTTTGAAGACCATTTTTGCATATATCTTCAAGTATGTATAATATCCGGTATATATCCCTGTATACAAATTGTTTTGCAACACCCCAACTTTGGTATTGCTACCAAAGGGGGAGATTAGAGTGAAAATGTACAAAGAATGATAATAGTTTTTGGTTGATACAAGTTTTGAGTTTTTGGTCTAAGGGGGAGCCTTAGAAATTTTGATCCAGTATATAGGTTGACACTTAGTCATTTTTCATGAGTGTTGCCATCAATGCCAAAGGGGGAGATTGTTGGCAATTGAAACTCATCCGGTGGATACCATTACATGGATAATGGATTAGGGTTGTCATTGATGATAAGTCTCCTTGGAAATTCTATCCGGTAGTTATCGATTTTGGTAACCGATAGAGGAAGTGATCCGGTAATGTATCAATGATATTTCAGGGTAAGCAGATCACTTTTGGTCCAGAATCTTTGTGGCAATTGTAGTGGTCAGATTTATGCATGGGATGATAGGGCCAACATGTAAAATTAATTTTGACATCATTTGGTTGATCCACATATGTTTTAGAGATCCAGTTTAAGTCAACACCCGATTACATGTCACATTGTATATTATGGATGGCCGACTTGATGAATGTTTTATTTTGTGATTGCAAATATATATAACTAATGTTGAAAATATTTTAGTGGTGTGATATGAGTGAGTAGTGATTGAGAAACCTATTTGGTGCTGTTTCACATGTGCATTCTTGATCTAGTAACTGACTGAGAAGAAGAACATGGTAGAGATACAGAGCGGTTACAATAAAAATTTATGCACTTAAACAGAACTCATCTAGGAATTATTCGATGCTATTTTGGATTTTAATCATTGCATTTATCATTGTAGATGATCTGTAAGTCAGTGGGACTTACAAATTGTAATTGAACCTTTGGTTCTAGACAACGTGCTTGAATGCATGTGCATTCCCCTTTTGTAATATTTATATACTCCTGCTCACAATATATGAATATTGTGAGTTCCAATCCCACCATGGTTTTTCCCTTTTCGGGCTTGCAAGTAAAAATCCTGGTGTTATGATTTTGTGGTTGATTATCTTGTGTTCCTACATTTTACTTTCTTGCATTTGCTTCCGATGGTCTAAGAATAAGTTTGAAATTTTCTTTACAAGTAGAACACTAATTCACCCCACCCTCTCAGTGTTCCTTGATTCCAACAGGAGGTTCACTATCCATTGGAGTGTAGCATCCTAAAATTGCACCTCATTTTTCATCTTGAACTATGTTGGGGCCCCTTGTTCTTGACCTGATTTGGGGTGGGACCAGGGTGCCACACCCTGGTCCTCCCTAATTGGGACCTATTTTCGCCCCTAGGCCCTATCTCAAATTTGAGCGAGAATTGATTCCTCATGTCAGCCTATGCAAGAAAATTAAATGTTTGATGACAAACATGTATGTAAGGAAGCCTTCCCCTCTCATTTGGGTAGACATTCGCGAAGGTGGAATTGGATCTCAAGCATTAAAGCATTCAATATTTTAAGCATTCATCATCAAGCATTCTTCAAAGCTACATATTCTTCATCTATTCATTGGAACAAAATTACATCATTCATTTGCAAGCATGCATGTGTGTTAGGGTTTTTCCATGTTCATGCCATTTCATACAACATATGTGATTACATTCAAGAAGCAAATAATCATCATCATCATCTATTGCAGATCTGAAGGCATACCTTTCCATCATATATTTCAAGCATTTGCAGTATTTCATTCAAGCTTGATTCCAAACCAGGGTTTGACTTAGGCAAACCCCTATTCTCAACCCCTTTCTTCTTCTTTTGTGTGTGTAGGAAATAGGTGCATAGTTGTACCTCTAGAATTAAGCTTTATTTGCAGAGATGAAAAAATCCCTTTCGATGGGTAGAAAGTTTGAAGGACTAAGAGGGTGGGCATCTTGGTCTGAACACATGGTTCCTGTTACTTTTGGCATATTTCATAGAGTAGCTCCGAATCATTTCATACTTCTCAGATCCAAGTGCATGACAAAATCCCGAATCTGTAGCTCATTGTTTCCTCTTATTTTGTCTTTAATTTCAGCACTTTACATATTCAACTTACAAAAGAGGGTAAAAAACATTCCAAACACAATCAATCTACTTAGTATTCAGTCCTTGTATCATTTAGGATTGGATCTAGTGGATTCATCTCCTCTTTTGAATGTAAAGTCCTCCAAGAGAAAATTGACTTAGTGATTTCTCCTTTTCATGTGGTGAATTTACTAAGCCCAAATTTTCCACTTTACATTTTGGTGAACCCGACCCTTTACACCCTTATTTCTGATTTATGTTCTTAGATATGAGTTTTTATGCAATTTAAAATTCAAGTTTTCATTTACAAGTTTGATTTCTTTGTAAATTTTAAAAATTTAGAGGTTAATTTCATTAAAACCCTAATTTTTATTTTCAAAATTGAGCTTGTCAATTTTTTAATTTGGATCAATTATTTCAGATCTGAGTACTTTTTCAATTTCATAATTCAAAATTTCATCTACAAGACATATTTCACAATTAAGTTTCAAAAGTATGTGGTTAGTTTCAAAAACCCTAATTTAAAATTTTTTTTAAATTAAGCTTGTGGGTTGTTTAAATTTTGAATTTCCCTCTTCAAATTTGGTTTCTAATTTCAATTCAAATTCAAAATTGCAATCTTAGATCTATATTTTCAAATTTAAATTTTAAAATTAAGAGGTATAAGACCCTAATTTTGAATTTAATTTTCTTGTGGACAATCTCAAATTTAAATTTTAAAATTAAGAGGTTAATTAAAAAAACTCTAATTTTTAAAATTTAAATTATTCTTGTGCTTTTCCCAATTTTTCAATTTCCAAATTTCAATCTTAGAGCTAATTTCAAATTTAAAATTAAGTGGTTGTTTTTGCAAGGCTCTAATTTTTAATTTAAATCTCTTGTGGATGATTTCAAATTTAAATTTTAAAATTAAGAGGTTAATTAAAAAAACTCTAATTTTTAAAATTTAAATTGATCTTGTGCTTTTCCCAATTTTTCAATTTCCAAATTTCAATCTTAGAGCTAATTTCAAATTTCCAATTAAGTGGTTCTTTTTGCAAGGCTCTAATTTTATAATTAAATCTCTTGTGGATGATTTCAAATTTAAATTTTAAAATTAAGAGGTTAATTAAAAGAGCCCTAATTTTTTATTTTAAATTAATTCCTTCAATTTCAAATTTCAAATTAAGAGGTAATTTATACAAAATCCTAATTTTAAATTTCAATTTTCTAGGAGGTTGCATTATTGCTCTTTATTCTTTCAATCAATTTGTTCATTCAATTGAGTAATCATTTTTCCTAGAATTTTGCATTATTCAATTATTTTTCAAGTTTCAAACTTCCAATTCAAATTCCATTCTCCCTCCTTTATTCAATTTTATATGCATGTATAGGGTGAACATTATTATGGTTAATGACATATGAGTTTCTTGTTTGATCATAAGTGCATATGGAGTTCTTATCTTATTTTTCTAATTCAATTTCAAGTTACATTAAAGATGTTCATGATGTTCCCTTTCATGCATATGATGATAATTTAGTTCTCCCTTTCATTCATAGCTATGATTTACCCTCTCCCAAAATTGATCTCATTAATGAGGGAGATTTGGTGCAAAAAGGGAATATGGACACTTCTTTCAAAGATATCCCTCCTAAAGATGAATCTTTGGAGAATTATGTTCCTTCTTCTCCTAAAAGGTACCCCCTTATAAGGATTATTTGGTGCAAGAGGATGATACCATAGCTTCTTTTCATGATCTTCCTCCTAGAGATGAAGCATTTATTACATATGATAGTCCCTTTCCTAATGTTTGTCTTAATCACAAAGATGCTTTAGAGAAAGAAGATGAATTTATTAGCAATTTCCTTGATTCTCTTCTTGCTCAAGATGTATCCTTAGAGAAAAAGAACCTAGTCAAGTCAATATCATTCATCCTTCTAGTTATGAGAAGCCCAGACCTAAAAAACCTCCTAATATCCTACAAGATGAAAAATACATATGTGAAAGAAGTAATATGGAAAGGAAACTAGAAAAAAAAAATGGTTCTAAACTACATCACTCATTTAATGTTGATGTCAAAAAGAAAGATCCCAATGTTATTTTAACCTCTCTTCCTTCCCCACTTCATTCTAAGAAACATGTTGATAGGGAATCTAATCTTGTGGAAAATCTTCATGGTATCTTAGCTAAGATTTCCATTTGAGATTTAATTCAAACTTCACCTTCATATCATAAGTTGATCCAAGAAGCCTTACAAAGGGTGGTTCCTCATCCTATTTCTAAACCAAATGATATCACATTCTCACAAGATGAATTACCATCTATAGAGGTTAAAAATAGAGATGATCCCCTTATGATTACTCCTTGCATTTACGAACAAAAGATAAGAGGTACTTTAATTGATAATGGGTCAGCTCTTAACATTTGATGTGTTGACTTATTAGATAAGATAAATTAAGATTATTCTTCTATTCAACCCGACCATCTTTGTGTGTGTGGCTTTGATAATGTTCCTATAGAATCACTTGGTATAGTCATATTACCTATTACCCGTGACTTTGCTATTACCTATAGTCATAACATTCTTCTAGGTAGACCGTGGATTCATGCTATGAAAGTAGTCCCTTCTACCCTTCATCGCACAATCAAATTCATATATAACAATGAACTTCACATAATAAATGTTGATTCTAATCCTTATAATTTCACTTATGATGAAGTGAGATATATTTCCCCTTTTAGTACTATGATTCCTTCAGCAACACCATCTCCTATCAATGATGCTTCTACAAAAAGGAATAGGGGTACAAGAGACTTTACAGCCTCCTCCAATGGGTATAAGATCCCTCGATCTAAGGTTGAAGCCTTCACGAATCCTTTTGTGTCTTTTATCCAATCTTCTAAACTAATTCCCACTTCTCCTTCTAACACATGTCTTGATAATGATAGGACAAAGTACAATGGACAAGTTCTAGGATGTGTGCAACAAAGTCTTGAAAGTCATGAGAAATCACACTCTTCTAATGAAAAACTAGGTTTCCAACCTCTTCCTTTGTCAAAATCCCCTCCTCCATTGTTTAGTGAATCCACATCTTCTCATTCCAATATGGTGTTACAATAAGAAAATGTTTTGTCCAATCTTCTCCATGCTAATTTAATCTCTCTTATTTGACCTAAAAGAAGAAGAAAACATAGACAACATCTTGAAAATCCTACTTTTTTCAAGTATAATCAAATTTATGGTCATTCTAATAATCAGTGTCAAGCTTTGAAAATAAAAATACAAAATTATATTGATTTAGGTGTCATCAAAATAACATCTAACAATGAATGGAATATTTCTCATAATCATTTCAAATAACATTCAAGTACTTATTATGTTACTCCTCACTATGTGACAGTGTTGGCCTACCTATTGGGGGCTCATTGTCATTCATCATGGTAAAATTTCAAGTGCAATAATACTTAGTGAGCAACATAATAGTCTATTTATTAATGTCCCTATGCTTTGGGGGGGCAGAATATTATCCTACCTCTTTCTAAAATGTTCACCATTTTCTTTATGGATTGCATTCTTCATAACTTGATGTCCTTTCTTGCATAGAATTATCCTTCATGCGAGTACGTGTGTGTCCCTTGTTAGGACCTATTCTTTGTTTGGAATGATACTTCTATTATGAATAATCTATCCTAAGGAAATGTGTGATTCTTCCCCCTAATATATCCTTGCCTTCTTACTTGGGGGGGCAAGTATAGATTTTTCCCTTTTTGCCTTGCTATCTAAAGTATCACTATTCCTTGTGGGGGTTGCATTTTCTATAACTTTATGTCCTTTCTTGTGTGGAATTATCCTTGATACAAACACATGTTTGTTCCTTGGTTAGGACCTATTCCTTGTTTAAAATGATACTTTTATGAATGATCTCTCCTTAGAGATTTTTTGTGATCCTTCTTTCTTTTTCTCTCTTTCTCTTTGAATATTATCTATTCTTTTGTGTTGCATAATTCATAACTTGATATCCTTTCTTGCATATAATTATCCTTCATGTGCGTACGTGTGCATGTGTGTCCCTTGTTAGTACCTATTCTTTGTTTGAAATGACACGTCTCTGATCAATAATCTCTCTTTGGAAGTTGTGTAATTCTTCTCATTGTCCTTACATTTGGGGGGCAATGATCTCTCTCTCTCTCTCTCTCTCTCTCTCTCTCTCTCTCTCTCTCTCTCTCTCTCTCTCTCTCTCTCTCTCTCTCTCTCTCTCTCCTTTTAAGGATCCACCTTTCCTTTGTTTAGTGGTGTTTGTTTCATGATTTGGTGTCATTCCTTGTGTGAAGTTGTTGTTTTCTCAGGGATTCTCTCTTATACAAGAGGTGTAAGTCCTTGGCTGCAACCTCTTCTTTACTTGGCAATGTACATCTATCATAAACTTACCCTTCGCATTGTATCAAAAGGTGTGTCATCCTTCATCAAGAATCTCTTTCACCTAGCAATAGGAGGAAAGTATGAATTCTTGTTCTCCTTCCCTTCTTTTGGTAGAAGATGTTATGTTTGTTCAAGATAGCTCCTCTTGGAGGTAGATGTCTTTTTAGAAAAGATCTATTCTCCTCCAAGGATCTCCTTTACACATGTTGCAAGATATCTTTTTTTCAACTATTTTATCCTTGCTTGAAGAGTATTCCCTCTCTAGCTTGGATTTATGACATTTTTACCTAAAGGATATCTCCCTGGTGTTGAAGGATGGTGTCCTCATCTCTAAGATTCCTTAAGACATCAACATAAAACTATGTTGACATCTTAAGGGGGGGGGGGGGTTACCCATATCGCTCCCTTTGTACTTACTATATTGTACTATAACTCTTGCATATCATTTTTGCATGTCTTAAATAAGGTGTTCGTTCTTGGAACTAGAGTAAAAAATCTTAGAGCGAGTTGATTCACACTTCAAACCATATAAAACATTTGATATATGTCTAAGATGGGGTTACATATCACTGAAACCAGAGCAAAGACTCTTAAACAAGATGGCCTTGAAACCATGCATGTATCTATCATTCACCACTTGGCATTTGCATTTACATTACATGTCTTAAACATGTTGAAGCACACTCAAAGATGGAGAAAAGACTCTTACATGGGGTGCTATACACTTGAAACTAGACATCACTTGCACACACGCATGGGGCTAGGTGAAACTAGCTAAAAACAACTGGACTATTCCTACTCTCCTCCCCACATGAATCACCAAGATAAAAACATCTAGGGGCGAGTATTCCTTGCCCTTTCTCACCATCCTTCTCATGGATCACATGGATAAACACATCTAGCGTGTATTCATGCTCTCTCTTCTTCTTCTCATGAAATCATAGTTTCTCTATTGATATCTCATGAATGATGCTTACTTTTCTCTTTTATGTGATCAGTTGTGTTCGTGAGATGACATTTTTTAAGAATAATATTAGTTCTTGAGACATTTTGGTATCAAGGTCTCTCTGGCTAGTTGATTTGAGGTCTCGTTTGTTATTCTTAGCTTTTGTTGTGTGTCTTCTCATATGTTTGAGCGAGTTAAGATCGTAAGATTGGGGGCTTGGTTCCTCAAAATTAGTAGTATCTTATACTCCTTGTGATCTTGCTCCACAATCCATATTTTCTTCGTCCCTCTTTCTTCTACTGTACTGACAATATTTGCATAGGCTCATACTCCCACCAAAGTGGGGGATTAATGTAGCATCTTGAAATTGCACCACTTTGCAATTTTGGCTGCATTCAAGGCTCTCACATTAGCTTTCTCATCCCTATGCTTAATCAGGACCTATTTACGCCTCCCCCATGCAATAAAATTCAAGTTTTCATCTTGCACTATGCTGGGGCACCTTATTCCTGACCCAATTTAGGGTAGGACCAGGGCTCCACGCCCTGGTCCTCCCTAATTGGGACCTATTTTGGCCCCTTGGCCCTATCTCAAATTTTAGTGGGAATTGATTCCTCATGTCATCCTATGTAAGAAAATTAAATGTTTGATGATAGGCAGGTATATAAGGAGGTCTTCCCCTCTCATTTGGATAGACATTCATGAAGGATGAATTGGAACTCAAGCATTCAAGCATTCAATATTTTAAGCATTCATCATCAAGCATTCTTCAAGGATGCATATTATTCATCTATCCATTTGAGAAACATTACATCATTAATTTGCAAGCATGTGCTTGTGTTAGGGTTTTGCCAGGTTCATGCCATTTCATACAGCATATATGATTACATTCAAGAAGCAAAACATCATCATCATCTATTGCAGATTTGAAGGTATACCTTTCCATCATTTATTTCAAACATTTACAATATTTTATTCAAGGTTGATTCCAAATTAGGGGTTGACTTAGGCAAACCCCTATTCCCAACCCCTTTCTTCTTCTTTCTATGTGCAGGAAATAGGTGCACAGTTGTACCTCTGGAATTAAAATTTATTTGTGGAGATGGAAAAACCCTTTTCGATGTGCTAAAAGTTATAAGGACCAAGAAGGTTGTGGTCTTGGTCCGAACACATGTTCCCTACTACTTTTGGCAGATTTTGCAAAGCACCTCCGAATAATTTAATACTTCTCAGATCTAGGTGCATGACAAAATCCTAAATCTGTAGCTCATTGTTTCCAATTATTTTGTCTTCAATTTCAGCACTTTACTTATTCAACTTACAAAAGAGGGTCAAACACATTCCAAACACAATCAATCTACTTAGTATTCGGTCCTCGTATCATTTAGGATTGGGTCTAGTGGATTCATCCCCTCTTTTGAATGTAAAGTCCTCCAAGAGAAAATTGACTTAGTGGTTTTTCCTTTCCATGTGGTGAATTTATTAAGCCCAAAATTTTCACTTTACATGGAGCCACCACAAAGGGATTTGGAATAAATTTTTGGATAGGTGGTGGATGGTTTTCAATCAATCATCATGCAATAATCATGAGGTGCCTTAGTACTTTTTGAGGAAACTCTATTGTGAGGTTGTCCTCAATAAGATCCCTAACTATTTTAACTATCTAAATCTCTAAGGTAGGGGTGGGGGATCCTCAGAGGATAGAGCATGGGCACAACATGGCCCAAACATGGCATCGAGATGCCTAGGTAGACCTATGGTGGAGAACGTGATCATTCCTTCCATTGTGAAGGAGAGTGTCAAGGTGGATACCTTAGAGTCCATTAGATCATTGACTCAAACCCTCATATAGTATGATAAGCCTCTAGTACATGTTGATGGAGTGAATCTTGTAGGACTCAAGTTCCATCTCACTATTGTCAGTCATGCAATTCTCTTTGCACTTATGACCCTGATAGTAGTCAACATGTACTTACAAAGAAACCATATGCTACATAGAATATGGTCATGAAAGAGTCTCTACTGAATGAGACATTCTACATTGATACCCAGGTAAATATTTGCATGTTCATTTAATTTTGTTTATTAAATTTCATTTTGAAATGTTAAAATAACTAAATTAGTACAATGATTGTGATAAAAATCTAGTTTTAGAGTTTTTATACTACTTGTGACATTCCCCTAGCCATGTTTTATACGACACCATTGATTGATCAAGTATGTATCTTGTAAAAAAATTAACTATTACATGTGAATGGTCAACTTTATATGAATGTTTTTCTCATTAGTCACTTTGGATGTCGAATAGTTTGGTGTTGGACCTTCGACATTGACATGTCACACTAAATTCCATAGAGGCACTTACACTGAGGTAACCTCTATCCATTAAAGGTGTTGTAAAAATAATTTATGTAGTTTTGATAATTGAACAATAGTTGTTTTATTTTTAGTTGTCGACACAAGATACTCCTCTTGATGTTCGTGCTACATTGGATCATGGTGTTGTTGTTGTAGTAGAAAGTTCTAAATCTTTGAGAAAGGCATGAGAAAAATTAGTAAATTTCACTTGTTATTTTAATGATCTATTATTGAAAATTGTAATGATACTTGTATGTAGTTTAATTGCTATCTTAATGCTTGTTGCAGGGCCTTGTCTCTCCTTATCATGAATTTTCCCTTGTTGTCAATGAATAGCATGATTATTTGTATGTGTTAAGTAATTATTCTATTATATATCTAACTATCATTACATTTTTGTATATATTTATACATTGATGTCTATACTTTTGATTGTATCAGTTGCAACTCTAGAGAATTCTAGATAGGAGAAAGTTAGTGAGCACATTTGAAAGACACCCACATCACATTCATCTCCATCTCCATCTCCCTAATAGTCAAAGGTAGCTCATGATCTATTTCTATGTGCTAGTGGGAAATCAATAGACTAGGAGCCTTTGTTATATGCCTATATGGTATTTTTGAGCATATGTTTTGTATTATAGATATGTGATATTTTGTGTCCATATGGATTTTGGCAAGCCTGGATCATTGTATTGGATAAATATGTTATACTCAACTATTAACATGAAATGTTGTATGACTTTATGACTTTTTGGTCGATGTATCATTTTTACAAGTATTATCCATATCGCATATACATTTCGTGATTGAAATCAAGATTCTCTTATTGCATCAACATTTGTCTATGTGAGATATTATATATTCCATCTATTTTGTCTACAATTCTTATTGTACTCTCTTAATTGAAATCAAATTTTGTTCCACAATTCAAGTTCATAATTTTATAGCTAGTATATATTTTGTAGTTTCATGCCTAGAATTTCAAGTTTGTCATAGTCCATGGAGACACAATGATCATAGATTGCATTCTAATTAAGAGTGAAAATTAGGTACAATATATGATCTTGCTCAACTATCTAAAAAATAGGAACAACTAGGAAATGACAAGGGTGTGGAAAATTTTCCTTGCTCAAAAGTTATGAAAGACCTAATTAAGTTAAATCATATCTTAATAAGGTTATGACATGTGTAATGAAACTATGAGATTCCTAAATAGCCTTTGACTGTCCTAATGAACCTATCATTGTCCTAAGAATGTAACATAAAATATTAATGAACCTATGACTATCTTAAGAAAGTTGTGACAATCTTAACAATGAAGCTAAGACAGTCATAATGAAGTTATGATCATCCTAGATTTTTTGTGAACTAATTTCAACGTCTTATTTGTGCATATATGTAGAAATAATCATGATATTAATAAAATGACCAAATATAAGAATGCAAGTTACAATATGTACCTTCTTGAATGCTTAGGTTGTAAGTAGGTTCTACAGGATGAACAATACCATTTGAAGTTTGTCGTAGTCCATAGAGACCTAAAGACCCTTAAAAAATTCCTCCTGAAGGAATTAAAAAAGACAAAGATTCTTAATGCTTATAGGCTTACAAAAAAATGTGCCAAGTTTCATACTTATCCCACATGTCCAGACTATATTTTAACGAATTGGAGTGCTTGAATGAGTTATTTATATTAGAAGAGTATTTAGACATGTAAAATATTTTTATTTACACTTTCCTTATAGATCTTAGGGGAAAGTCAATCTATTTGATCTCTGTCGTCCTAAAATAGTCCTAAAAACAAGCTAAATTTGACTACAAACTATAATTTTTCATCTACTTCCTAGAAAACAACCATATCTAATTTTTACATATGTTTAGTAAGGGTGAAAAGGGTATCTCAAATGGGTCTCATATATTTACTATTAGCTGCATGAAGGAAGCTATGGCAAAAAAGGGTGACTTTTTTGCACTGAAGAGAACATATGGCTAGGGTATGGTTTGAAAAGATCTAGTGAATTGGAGAGTGAAATAGGGGCATAAGTAGCATAAAACTAGCTTCTTAGACATGCTCTCACTGATGATTTGTGCCCACAATAAGCATAATGAAATTTTGGGTATATTGCAACTTTTTATTGAATTCATTTGACGCTTTTTATTGCAACAAAAAAACTCTTGATATGAGCAAATAGATTTGAGTATTTGAAATGTGAGAGAGTCTTTTAGAGAGAGGAATCACATGACCCCTTAGGCTTAGAGAACTTGTTCATTTGTGTCGTAGATTCCGAGAAACATGTCATTAAAGAGTGATTTTTACACTTAGGGCACTCAAGATAATGTGTGGCTAAGGTATGGCTTGGAATGATTGGGTGACTTGGTGAGAAAAATAGGGGAATTCCTAGCATAAAACCAACCTCCCAAGTGCACTCTTGCTGATGATTTGTTCCCATGATGAACATAATGAAAGTTAGGATATATTATAACTTTTCATTAAATGCATATGATGCTTTTTGTTGCAACATAAAAAGTGTCAGCATGGGTAAATGGATTTGAGTATTCAAAATTTGAGAGAGGATTCTGGAGAGAGGCATCACAAAACCTCATAGGTTCAAATGAATTGTTCATTGTACCATAGATTCTAAGAAACGTATTGTCAAAGTTTGACAATTTTCACACTTAGGGAACTTAAGAGAATGCATGGCTAGGGTGTGGCTCATAACGATTGAGAAACTTGGAAATTGGAATAGGAGCATACCTAATGTAAGGTGGACCTCCTAGATGTTGTCACGCTGAAAAATTACACCCACAATGAGAAAATGAAAGTTACCTAGGTATATTGCAACTTTTCATTGAATGCATGTGATGCTTTTTTTTTCTGCAACAAAAAAAATGTTGGCATGAGAAAATGGATTTAAGTATTCAAAATTAGAGAGAGGTTTTTGGAGAGGGGCATCACATGACCCTGTAGGTTTAGAAAACTTATTTGTATGTGCCATAGATTTTGAGAAACGCATCGGCAAAGTTTGATAATTTTTTATATTAGCTCACTTAAGAGAATGCATGGCTAAGGTATGGCTTAGAACAATCATGTGAATTGGCAAGTGAAATAGGGTCATGCTAGCATAAAACCATCCTCCTAGATGTGTTCGTGCTAATAGTTTGTTCCCATGATGGGAATAAAGAAAGTTAGGGTATATTACAACTTTTCATTGAATGCATGTGACTCTTTTTGTTGAAATAGAAATTTTTTTGGCATGAGCAAATGGATTTGATTATTTTAAATATGAGAAAGGATTTTGGAGAGTGGTCTTACAAAACCCTATAGGTTTAGATGACTAAGTCATATGTGCCATAGATTTTGAGAAATTCATCATCAAAGTTTGATAATTTTTACACTTAGGTCACTTAAGAGAATGCATGGTTAGGGTATGGCTCAGAGTAATCAAGCAAATTGGGGAGTGAATAGGGGAATCCCTAGCATAAACATGGCCTTCTAAACATTCTTATGCTAATCATTTGTGCCCACAACGATCAGGATCAAAGGTAGGCTATATTGCAACTTTTTTCATTGAATGCACGTGACACTTTTTTTTGCAACAAAAAAAGTGTCTGCATGAGAAAATAGATTTGAGCATTCAAAATTTGAGAGAGATTATTGGAGAGGGGAATCCCACAACCCGTTAGGTTTAGACAACTCATTCATTTGTATCATAGATTTCGAGAAATGCATCGTCAAATTTTGACAATTTTCACACTTAGGTCACTTGAGAGAATGCATGGCTAGGGTATGGCTCAGAATGATAGGGAAAATTGGTGAGTGGAATAGGGGCATTCCTAGAGTAAACTCAACCTCTTAGATGCTCTTGTGCTAACGGTTTGTGCCCATGATGATAAAAATGAAAGTTAGGATATATTGCAGCTTTTAATTCAATGCATGTGAAACTTTTTGTTGCAACAAAAAAAGTGTCGGCACGCGAAAATGGATTTGAGTATTTGAAATATGAGAGAGGTTTTTTGAGAAGGGCATCAAAAAACTCTGTAGGTTTAGATAGCTCATTCGTATATGCCATAGATCCTAAGAAACATGTCATTGAAGTTTGACAATTTTCACATTTAGGTCACTTAAGAGAATGCATAGCTCGAGTATGGTGTGGAATGATCAAGCGACTTGGGGAATGAAAGAGGGGGTAAACCCAGCCTTTCGAGCATGATCACATTGATAGTTTGTGACCATGATGAGCAGAATGAAAGCTAGGGTATATTGCAACTTTTCATTGAATGCATGTGGCGCTTTTTGTTGCAACAAAAAAAGTCTTGCCATGGGCAAATGGATTTTAGTATTTGAAATATGAGAGAATTTTTTTAGAGGGGAATCACATGACCTCGTAGGTTCATATGGATGATTTGTATGTGCCATATATTCTGAGAAATGCATCGTCAAAGTTTGATAATTTTCACACTTAGGTCACTTAAGAGAATGTGTGGCTAGGGTAGGGCTTAGAATGATCAGGCGACTTGTCAAGAAAAATAGGGGAATTCCTAGTGTAAAATCGACCTCTCAGATGTGCTCGTGCTAATGGTTTGTGTCCATGACAAACATAATGAAATTTAGGGTATATTGCAACTTTTCATTGAATGCATTTAACGCTTTTTGTTGCAGCAGAAAAAGTCTTGACACAGGCAAATGGATTTAGTATTCAAAATGTGAGAGAATTTTTTTTGGAGAGGAGAATCGTAAAACCTCGTAGGTTTTGATGGATCATTTATATGTGTCATAGATTTTGAGAAATAGGTTCTCAAAGTTTGATAATTTTCACACTTAGAGCACTTAAGAGAATGTGTGGCTAAGGTATGGCTTAGAATGATCGGGCGACTTGGAAAGTGAAATAGGGGCATTCCTAGCATAAAAATACCTCTAGGACATGCTCACACCAATGGTTTGTGTTCATGACAAATAGAATGAAAGTTAGGGTATATTTCAACTTTTCATTGAATGCATCTAACACTTTTTATTGCAACAGAAAAAGTCTCACCACAAACAAATGGATTTGAATATTCAAAATGTGAGATATTTTTGGAGAGGGGCATCACACAACCCCATAGGTTTAGAAAAATACTTCATATGTTCCATAGATTCTGACAAAGACATCGTCAAAGTTTGACAATTTTCACACTTAGGGCACTTAAGAGAATGTTTGGCTAGGGTATGGCTCGAAACGATCGGGCGGCTTGGTGAGAAAAATAGGGGCATGCCTAGCATAAAATCAGCCTCTCAAATGCACTTTACATTGATGGTTTGTGTCCCTGAAAAAAAAAAAAGGTTAGGTTATATTATAACTTTTCATTGAATGCATTTGATGCTTTTTGGGGTAGCAAAAAAATTCTTGCCACGAGAAAATGGAATTGATTATTTGAAAACTGAGAGACATTATTTGAGAGGGTCCTATCATGTACTTGTAGGTTCACACAACCCATTCATATGTGCCATAGTTTCCAAAAAGTGCTCTGTCAAATTTGGACATTTTTTGCCAATTAGGGCACTTAAGACTATGCCAACACAACTTGGCAAGCGAAATGGTGGCATCCCTAGAATAAATATGACCATTCAAATGCATTGGTGCTAATGATTTATGTTTAGGAAAAACAAACCGAAGATAAGTTATATTATGATTTTTCAGGCCTATTTATTAGGTGCATGAAGTTATGGAAAAAAAAGGAAATCATGGGACTTTTTTTGTTTTTAGGTAAAAGATCGAGGCCTAAAATATATTTATGACAATATAGAAGATATAATTGTATAGAAAGGGAACATAAATGTAGGAGGGGAAAGAAGAAACCCTCGACAAAATGAATACCAAGTACCACTTAAGAAATCGAACTAGAGAAAACATTGAAGTTTCCCCAAAGACAAACACCCATCCAACAAAAGACAAGACTAAACCCATGGGCAAATCAAAAAGATATAGAGTTATACACTTGATAGTCGAAGACATATCAGAAAATAGCCTCAGACATGAGGAAACATTTGCAAGCATAATAAATCATGAAAATTTCAACCCACCTGAAAATGGTGAAGAAAATCATGGGACATTATTACAATAATGCATTTTTAGATTTTATTACAAAACTCACACCTCAATTATAACACTAAGTATCTCAATAATTGGAAAATAAAATTATATTGCACATAAGTATCTTGTAAAGACATTTGTTATTACAATGCCTCAAGTATTTCATTTGTACAAATATACAAGTCATATGTACATATATCCAAATAAGCTTGATATTACATTTTTTTTGCATTTACATTCAATTCAATGAACCAATCGGATCTGCTCTACTCTTTATCGTGTCAAGTATTGCCTCATGATCAAACTCACGAACCTTCCATAGGGGATTGTTCAATGGTCTACCCCCATATTTGATCAAATGAAGATTTAATGCCACCACAAGGTTGGAATAATGAAGAATATTTCTATGTACCTTAAAATCCTCAAACAACCACAAGTTAGAATTCTCCACTTTGTACCTTCTAGCCATGTACCAATAACAACCATTGACCTTGTAAGTTATTTAATGTTTTCTCCATCTACCACAACTCCATCCAATTTATGTTTTTCCTCCACACAACTACACAAATAATAATATGTTCCTTCTTCATTATCTTTTAATTGTATAAACATGCCATACAATGATATGTGCAATCATGTACATGAATTTAGTGAACAAATAAGATATAATATTGAATTTTAATATATATTTAGATTATTTACTCAGTTGCACTAGATTTAATAGATGGTCAAAGTCAACTGATGCTTCCATATGTGTGAGTTTCAGTGTTGCCATGAGTCAATATATCTCAAGTGGGCATAGAGTTCTTGTACACCATTCATCAACCCATTGCTTTGACTCACACTCATTCCATGATTCATCTGCACATGATGAACAAAAGCACACCATATGGTTTGTATTTATAGTCCATGAACTTGCATTAGAGCTTCTAAAATATTGTATCTCACTCGATCCTATCAATGTACAACAATCCTCATATTTGCCAATGTTAGTATCATCTATCAACCAAAAAAATCTATGAACTATAGACTAACCTTGATTACCTAGACCCATTGTAGCATTACACCACTCAACAATAGGTTTTGTATCTTTCAAATTTTCTTAATCTTGGAAATTTAACTCTTCTCATGCTAAGGATATTTTGAAACATGCTCCTACACCATCATGCTCCCACTTTCTAGGCTCAACCTCATAGAAATTCCACATATGTTGGACACCACTGATCTTATGCATTCTACTCAACCAATAAAACATCTAAGGGTTCTTGAATTGTGATGCACAATTATCTGACCATATGATATGCTGACAAAATTAAATACCCCTACTAGCTAAATTGTGGTAGAACATCTAAAAGCAACCTTGCACAAAATCTATAGAATGTGTGTGATCATCACTAATATAGAAATGATACCCCCTCAATATCTTCCTATTGGCAGACATAATATCACTAGCATGAATGAATGCTATATACACAAATATAGAAACTTGTGTGGAGTTGAAATACTGGGATTGCACCTCATCTTGTGGCTTTAGTGTGTAGTTCTCTACAAAGTCAACAATTGAAATGATGGTATCAAGTGAAAACATGTCCTTACATAACTTGAATTGCAAGTCCAACCATCAAGCTCTATGGGTATGCCTTCCATACTCATACAATATATTCTCACGAAAAATTCCAATAAACTAATATGCTGGAATATTTTCACTAACAAATGCACACCTTTTTGCTTCTTTGTCATCTTTTAGACTATAGGCCATTGTCTTATATTTGCCAGATTCAACTAGTTCGTTCCCAATAACATGTGTACTCTCCATATGTTCACATATTGGCAAATTTTGCAAGGCACTGCAATGAACACATGTTCCATCTAAGCATACATTATTGTATAATTGTTGACCATCAACTATTTCACATAAAATGGTAGATATGAAACCCCTTGAAGATCTAGGTGGAGCCTTTATGTTACATTCTTGTAAAATATTGTTAGTATGCAAATTTGTACATATATGTCAATAAACATCATAATTATTAAAAAATTCAATATATACTCTACACCAACAAGTTGTGTGTGTGATATATTTTGACATAACAAGGCTGTAGAATTTTTTTTAAAAATGACTAATTTTAATTTGATGATAGATCTCTAGAAACTTGGCGAAAATTTGCATTTGTCATATTCAAAAAATGCTTCAGATGAGGATCATAGATTTGAATACCAATTCTCATCCTTACAACATATCTTTTATTAGGAGAGACCCTTGTGTTATTCTTCCAAAATTCCTCAAATAAGGATCTCAAGGCTTCAACAATTGCTTTATCTTTTTGTGGTAGTCTACTAGAGAATGCCCATAATTATTTGTCATTTGGATCCTCAACTCTTTCATGCCTTTCCAGGACTCTTATTAGAGATTTTATACTTATTTTCATTTCTTTACTTGTATTTCGAACGAGCCAATATTTCTTGGTTTGAGTGCTTACTATTATTGACATGAGGACATGTGATGTGACTTTGCTATCTTTTGTGCGTGATGTAGAACCCACACTCTCATATGCACTCATTAGATTCTTCACAATTGATTTCTCACTTGAATCATCTGATGCTCTTAGCCCAAGAATCTTGATGATGGGCCTAAATTTCAGATTTCTCATCATTTCAACAAATAGTCAACATCTTTTGGTCTCATTTAACTTCTCAAAATACAATCTCTATATTTGGTTAGCATATCTTTGAAAAGTACAATTTATAATCTTATAAACCATTGGTTGCAAAATATTAGCATCAATATCAATCAAATACTTAGGTTTTCTATGAAAAAATGTAGGAGGTGTTCTCAAAGTTTGAGCTGCTTCAATATTAGGAATATTAACAACATTAGGGATATATGGCATACCTTCAATGGAAGATGAAAATGCTGATGTACCTTGAAATTGAGATGTACTTGCAACATGACATGTTGTAGAAGATGTGCCTTCAACTTGAGATGTGAGAGATGGTGTGCCTTCAACAAGACATGTGCTAAATGATGTACTCTCAACCTCGAGCACCAATTGTCTCTTTGTATGAAGGTTTTACATCCATTCTCTTTGTTTCTCCAATTCTATATCTCTCTTGTATTGTGGCGAGGCTTCATGTTCCTCTTAATTGGCATGCCTTCTTCTATGGTGTTCAATTTCCTTGATTCATGAAATTGCCTCATATTGTCTCTTGTCATTTCATTCTTAGCTTCACACTCTTACCATGTTAGCTTTGGTTGTCCTTTCCTTGGCATGATGACGATTTCTAAATGTACATGCACAAACAAGACAATGAAATTAGTTCATAGAGAGAGAGAGAGAGAGAGAGAGAGAGAGAGAGAATATGAAGGGAAGTCCTAATGAATCTATGATTGTCCTACATTCATTATGACTTTCATAATGAAGTTATGACAGTCCCAAATAATCTATGACTTTCCTACATTCATTAGGACTACCATAATAAAGTTATGAGTCCTACATAAGCTAGGATAGTCCTAATAAAGTTAGGGTAGTTGTGATGAATGTAGAACACTCATAATGAATTTAGGACACTCATAACTTAATTGGGAAATTACTAACAATAGAGATACTAAACTCTAAAGATGAAAAGAGATAATATTGAATAGAAAAGGATGTTGAATATAATATTAATTTCAATTTTGAGTACTTATTACCATGCATTTATCATATAGACAATTTAAGAAAGGATTATTATAGAAACTATATCTAGGTGAATGTTTCTTTGGTATCTTAATATGCAAGCATGTTGAAATGTGTACATGAAAGTTGACGGTTGGTGGATACATTTCTTTATGGTGAGCTATTTTTTGTTTTGAATTTCATATTATATTGTAGACCAAGTTTTCGTTGTTGCTTTTGATTGTGGAAGTGGAATTATCATTATCTCGATGGAAACAAGCTTATAGACAAGTAACAAAATGATAGCAACATATGAAATTAAATTATGACTACTAAGATTGCTAAAGTTATGACATAACTAGAAATATGTGATGAAGGTGGTCTTATTGACATATGAACTCATTACATATTTCTCTTATAGATATAGTTATTGTATATTGTGAAATAACAAAAAAAAAAAATTATAACAAACATTTTAGTTATAAAATATGAAAAAATGATCTCATATAATAAAATACACTCCAAAAGCTTCAAGTTTTTGTCTTCTACATTGTCAAGCCAGCAAAAACATGGTCAAATGGTGACAGAATATGCTAAATATACTTCTATGATAAGTCAACAACATGAAGAATAATTTATTTGTCATGATCAAAGAAAATAGTAGACAAAACCAAGGAATTCCGCCTTGAATCATAGGTCCAATGTCCCTTTTATACTTTTTTTCATGTGCATTCAATTTGACAAGGGCCAAATGCTCTCTATTAATATTTTTAACATTCAACAAATTATAAAAGAAGAGAGAGGGATAGTAGAAAAATAGAGAGAAAGAGATGGGGGTAAGGAGGGATGGGAGAAACCTACAAAGGGAAGGGAGGGAGAAGATGTATGAGAGAGATAGAGAGACAAAGGGAGAGAGAGAGATGATGATCAAGAGGGATCTCAGGAGATAAAGAGGGAGATGAAGGAAGGGGGATGAAGAGAGGGAGAGGAATAAGGTGAGAGAGGAAGAATATGTGTGTGTGTGTGTGTGTGTGTGTGTGTGTGTGTGTGTGTGTGAGAGAGAGAGAGAGAGAGAGAGATGTTGAGATAAAGAGTTAGAGGAAGGAAGGGGGAGGAAAATATGGAGGAAGAAGTGGAGGGATGGAGAAGGTGTGTGTGTGTGTGTGTGTGTGTGTGTGTGTGTGTGTGTGTGTGTGTGTGTGTGTGTGTGTGTGTGTCTGAGAGAGAGAGAGAGAGAGAGAGAGAGAGAGAGAGAGAGAGAGAGAGAGAGAGAGAAATATGTGTGTGTGTGTGACCAAAGAGAGAGAGGGGTAAGGAAGGATGTGGAGATAGATAGGAAGAGGAAGAAATTGAGGGAGACACCTAGGGGAAAAGATATAAGGGAGAGAGAGAATGTGGGAAATTAGATGAGGGAGAGGTAGTGAGGTAAAGAGGGGGTGAGATAGAGAGCTAGATATGGGGAGAGAGAGGTTTGGATGAGTATTTAATGAGAGAGAATGAACACAAACAATAAGAGAGGGAGTGAGAATTTGGTCTATGTTTTGGGGGAGAAAGAGAGAAATACAGTGAAATATTTTGTATGTGAAGCGTTTGGTGCATGCCAAATAAGGTGTACGCTGAATGCAAAATTTATATTTTTTTGAATTTGGCACATGCCGGATTTGGCATGTGCCAAATGACTTGCCTTGGGAAACACCAAGCGTTAGGCTTGGATTTTCCTTGGGCATCCAACCCATAAGCTTGGACGTCCTTCTTAGGCCTAAGACGTGTTTTTTTGCAAACATACAAAATTTTCTAACATTTTTGTTTGTGCTCTCTATTCGGTTTGCACGTATTTCAATGCAAACAAAAATAAACACCATGAAATCATTAAGCTCTCTCTTAGCTATCCATCCATATAATTCTTTTCTCATTTTTATTATGTAAATGTCTTCATCTCTAATTTCTTTTGTTAGTATGTCCGTTTTTGTCAAAAACTAACATGTCATGTTTTGGGCATAGATTTTCTCATTCATCAAATTTTGAAACAAATTATATTTTCAGAAACTAGTCTCAATTCTACACAATTTAACAAAAAAAGGAAAAAATATTTTGTGATTAGTTTTCATAAATTTTTGTGGGGAGCACACACAAATTTCTATTTTTTAAGATGTGTCTACTTCGGAAATTTATAAAAAACCATATATTCATCAAAAAATTAGTCAAAAAATTTGGCATAAACCTCATGGTGTTAGCTAGTTTCTCACATAAGTGATTTGCAAAATTCTAAAAAAATTTAACATTTTAGGGGCACCACATTTGGTGCTATGTTATGTTTTTCTGATAAAACTAGGACCAATAAATGTGGTGCCACTCTTTGAAATCCTTAATCTCCAACATATAAAAAAAATTAGTAGTTTAGAAAGTAGATTCAGAGAACTTCAACCCTTGTTCTTGTTGCATATTCAAATTTTGAGTGTACCTATCTTCAATTTCTCATTGAAGTTCAGACTTTGCTGATTTCAAAAAACATGTGGCATCTTAAGACCCCTTTTGGTCCCCCATATTTGTGCACTTACACCATGGTTTTCTTTTAATATGCCTCCACTTTGTCTTTAACTATTTATAGAATCTAATCTCTAGTGAATTTAAAAAATAAAAAATTTAAAAATAAACTTTAATATGTTTTCTTGAGAATATGACAACCTTATATTTTTGTCTTGATAGCTTAATAAAAAGTGTTGATTCCATGTGAAACTTTTTTGACTTGAAGCTATGAGCCAGTGATGTCACAAAAGGGGGACCTCATCCCAAATTAACAATGTTGAGGCTCAAACCCACAAGCACATTGAATCAGGGAAGACACTGTTGGCATGGTGTTGTCATTCATGTCAACATACATAGGTGTAGAGTTGATTTGGGTTCAAGATGCAAAGGGAGAAGTGTTGGTTCAGATTTGACACTAATGTATGGAAGCTTTTTCATGTAGATCACATAGTGTGTTTATCACCACTCATTGGATGTCTGAGTTTATTGATGAGAGATCTTATTTCTGTAAGATACCTTGACTACCTGGAAGATCAATTGAGTCTTATAGATAAGGTTGCTATAAATGGTTGTGGCAAACTTAACGTGTTTATCACCTCATGCACAAACAAAGAATAGGGGGTGGTTGTTGTTTCGTAGATCAACCTGTTTGTGGTGATCAAAGATGGATGGCGAAAATAAGAGTAGGTATCACACTATGTTTATTGATATGGTCTCCACAACCCTGCAAGCTCCAACTCCACCACTAAAAAGTCATTTGTGGAACTCCAGAAAGAAAGGTAAGTGCCTCCGCAGCCCCGCATATCAACCTGTTTTGACTTCCAAGTCATCTTCGAATTTGCGTGAAGAAGGAAGGAATGTTTGCCACATAAGATCGAACAAAGTGTTTTGTACCATGTCTCGCCAGCTCATAGCCAAGAAGATGAATAAAAAATGATCTCATTCGGCAAGTTAAGTGGATGAAGGTGTGCAGTCCTGCCATCTCACATGTAGGTTTTTGTGATGGTAAAATACACGATGGGTATTTCACCCGACGCCAACACACAAGCGATCCACGTGAAATTTTGACCAAGGTTGACCCAATGACATTAAAGGAGATGTGAGGACATGGCTTGTATGAGACCAATTAGAGATTGTTAACTAGATGTGGTTGCTGAGGAAATGACAACTAGGAGTTTCATTTATGAGAATGAGTGTTGCATGAAAAAATCATTCCATAATGCTGAGTTAACTGAATGAATTTAGAGAGAATGTGATATGAAAGACAGAAAATAAAGCTAAAATTAAGGTAGATCTTTTTCTTGTTTTTGAGAATTATTTTTGAAGTTTCCTTTGGAGGAAAAATCTGTTTTGGAGGGAAAATCCATTTTGGAGGGAAAATTCTAAGAAGTAAAAGGATTGTGATTAATAGGAAGCAAGTTGTTGAATAAATGGCCAAGTGCTGAGCGTATGTTGTTGAAGGCGAACTGGATTGTCTTGTTGCAGATGAAACAGAAGAAAAAAAATGAAGCGTAAGAAAAACAGTGTGTATTTCACACCATGTGGAGCAGAGTAAGAGACAAGCAGAGAGAAGAAATCTATTGTAGAGATCAGAGAGTTGAAGATAAACCCTGTAAGATGAAAAGAGCAGATTCAATTTTAGGTGTGGAAAACACAACGTGTTACAAAACATCATTTGTAATGAGGTATTCACAATGTAGTTGTTATAAATCTTTTGTAATCATCTAAGTGGGTGCTCAGATCAAGGGTTGGTGCTCCTTTGGGCTGGTGCCCATAAACTTTGTAATTAGACTATTTCCTTTGTGAGGTTGGATTAGAGCAGTAGACTCTAGCAACATTTCTCATCAAGGTTTTTCCCATCTTCGGTTTTCCTCGTATATCTTATGTTGTGGGCTTGTCTTTTGTGTCTGTGTGCATATTTGTTTAGTGTCTTTTCTCATTGTTGCTTCATCATTGTTATTAGAGCTTTAATTTTTTAGAAAGTGCAAGTTTTGAGTTACCACAGATTCACCCCCACTCTTAGGGGTCCATTTGTGTTCCTTCAGACACAAGCTTGTGATCACAATGCCCTATCGAGGGTTTGAACCTTGGTGGTCACAACAACAACACCGCCACTTAACCAACACACTATGGGAAGAACCCTAGAAAATACTAACACTAATTTAAATATGAAAAAAATAGTATATATTTTTTATATTTTTTAATGCTCTTTACACGAGTAGGAATTGTGAGATTATTATTATTATTTTAAATTAATTTGGCCCCAAATTGATGTTACATATATATCAAGTAGATTCTTTAGCTAGAAAAGTTATGGCTTGAATCTAATTCAACTATAATAAATCTAGCTAGAACATATGCTTGACCAAAATTAACTTTTAATTGAAAATTCCTAAATTTATTTGTGCTAATATATTGGCCTAATGTACGACATAGCTTTGAGCTTTCTCTCAATATCACTAGAATTATTGATATTCTCAACTAATATATTTTATGCATATCATTTGGTTTTTTAATCACATTTTTGAATACTAAATTTTGTAATATCATATGTTTGTATGCTTTGTCATATTTTCATATGATATTGCTCCTTGCGGGAAAGGTACTATTGATTTGTGTAGGTTTTATGCACTCACACTTACTCCCATTGGGAAAGAATTAGGGTCACCTTTCACACATGTTCCAATACATTAAACAAACATGTAACTCTATCTCAAGTACATATTTCATACTTAGTTTCCTTTATATCTCAAACTTTGTTTCCTCTAATCAAGCATACGTAGTTTTCAATCAATATTTCTTTACATATCATGCTCAATTACTATACTTCAATTTTTTCAATCATATTTTTTTTTTTTATTTTCTTCCCCCCTTGGTTTGTGTGCATTCCTTTGTAGTCCACACAATTTGAAGGGGTTAGATAATCACTAATTCTATTCTTATTTTGTTGGTATTTTTCACAAGTTGGCACCTTTCCTTGAATGGTATAATAGTCTCAATAGACACTTACTACATACGAAGGACAAAGGGAGTGTACACTTGTTCTAATAGCTCATGGATTTTAATTTAGAAAGTTTATATGCTTTTTATAAGTGTTGTTTTTGTTATTTCTAGTTTTACATGGTAAATCATTTAGATTTACATGCACAACAAAGTGGATGAAACATAGAGGATAAAGTGCATACATTATACTCTTAAATTTTTGTTAAATGACACTTTGTATGGATGTCAAGTTATGCGTAGTTCTAACACTCAATTGGGCTCATTTATGCTTCTTTTCCTAATCTTCTATTCAACAATATTATGTAAAATGATCAACTTTCCAATCAACACATACATATTTCTCAAGACTTTTGCCTTTATTGAGTAGATCATACATGCAATCATGTCTCCTAGACAAAATTGTACAAATGGTCTTGTCTTCCAATTCCAATTTTTTTTAATTTTATACTTTGGAGGTTAACACTTCCCCAAAATATGACTACAACCCATCAATGTTTATGTCACTCCTAGCCTCAAACATATCTTAGTCTCATCTTGTTTAGTAATGGACTTTTGATAATCTTAGTTCAAAGAAAAATAAGGACCAAGATGTCATCAAGATAGTTGAGTACTCTTCCCTCTATACATAGTAAGCTATCACTAGTGACCTTTATCACTACCCTTTCCCGAATGTTGGTACACACATTTTTCAAAGCAAAATAAGGACCTAGATATCATCAAGATAGTTGAGTACTCTTCCCTCTATACATAGCAAGCTGTCACTAGTGACCTTTATCACTACCCTTTACCAAATATAGGTACACACAAAAACATATAAACTATGTAGGCACCAACAAAGTTGAAATTTTGTACCAGATTTTTTTTTATTGATAATCATTTACAAATATTCTACCACCTATAGAAGACCAAGAGTCACAACATAGAAATCCACTTATTTAGAAACCACCTCCACTCTAGAAACCAACTATGGAAGACCAAGAGTTACAACTTAGAAATCCATATTAGATGTCCCTTTGGGATTTGAACTTGGGTGTCCAGCATGAGAACTCAATGCTTCAACCAATTAAGCTCAACCCCATGGACAATATTAAATTAATCTATTTCTCATTTACATTCATTAATTTAAAGTCTTAATCTCTATTAATCACGATACTTGTATTTTTTGCCCTCTTTACCATTGAATAGGAGATATGAATAATGTGCGACGTTTATACAATCATCAAAATGCACCTTTGACTGTATTTTTAATTAACTAAAAATAAAATAACATCTATATTCTGACTTAAATTATTTGTATATTTGACCGAGAATTCATAGATAAGATGGTTTACAAAAAATAATAACCAAATAAAACGAGCTAAGTAGTCTTTGTCAATTACCGAAGCACAGGTTAACAATTTAGTAAAGAAAGAAAAGATCATGGCATAGGCAGTTTGGTGATGACATCCACAACACTAATGGACTGGTCAAATACTGTTGAATAGAAAAGGTCAATAAACATCCAAACAAAAAAGACAGTCTTGTTTGACCTGCAAAACCATTTTGCTCTTTAATGGATTGTTTCAATGTAAGAAAAAAAACTATTTGCTCCTTATGCTATTTGAGAGAAACCAAAGTCTCATTAGTTATCGAGGGAGATGAATCACAAACATCTCTATGCAGCTTTAGCTGCAGCTTTAGCTGCAACCGTGATTATCCTCATCGTCCTCTTGATTTTCATAAGATGCAGGTATAAGAAGAAATTTTTTCACAGAAGCAGGGATTTGGCCAACGAAGGCCAGCAGATGAGACTGGAATACAGTTTCTTCAACAAGGTTGCAGGGCTGCCCAAAAAGTTCACTTACAAAGAAATTGAATCTGCAACAGATAATTTCAAGATCTTATTGGGTAGGGGGGCATCTGCTTCTGTATTCAAAGGGGTGTTTGAAGATGGTACAGAGATAGCTGTGAAGAGAATGAATAAATCAGATCACGGGAGAAAGGAGTTTGAAGCAGAGGTGGCTGCCATAGCTAATGTGAATCATATCAATCTGGTTAGGCTGATTGGGTTCTGTACAGATGGGCCTCACAGAATCCTGGTTTATGAGCTTGTTTCCAATGGGTCTTTGGGCTCATGGATTTTTGGTGCAAGGAGGGAGCATCCTCTGGTGTTGGGATGGGCCCAAAGATTTAGGATTGTTGTGGGTGTTGCCAAGGCTTTGTCATACTTGCATCATGATTGCAGAGCAAGGATTTTGCATTTGGATGTGAAGCCAGAGAACATACTGTTGGATGGAATGTTTGAGGCCAAGGTGTCTGATTTTGGGCTGTCAAGGTTAATGGGTAGGGATGAGAGTAGGGTGATGACAACCATGAGAGGGACCAAGGGGTATTTGGCCCCTGAATGGCTTTTGTCTCAAGGGATTACAATGAAAAGTGATGTGTATGGTTTTGGGATGGTGGTGTTTGAGGTAATTGGGGGGAGGAGGAATGTGAGCCAGATAAATGGGGGTGAAAATTCCGCAAGTTGGACCTATTTTCCTAGTGTTGTTATGAAGAAGGCAAAGGAGGGGAAGCTGATGGAGATTGTTGATAGAAGATTGGATTTGTGTAGTGTTGATGAAAGGCAATTGGTACTGTTGATTAAGGTTGCCATTTGGTGTATTCAAGAGAAGTCAAGGTTGAGGCCGGCCATGGACAAGGTTGTAGATATGCTTGAAGGGAGGTGTGAGGTACTGGATCCTCCTGAGACTAAGATGATCATTGTTGACTTGTTGAATCTCGATGATGATTTATACAGGCAAAATGATACAAGAAGCGTTGGACCAGCAATTGAGGAGGGGACAGACCAAAATGGTAGGATTATTAACTTCAGAGATCTAAGTTATTCCTATACAATGTCAGTTGTGTCTGGAAGATAAAATTTGTCCTGTGGGATGTGCTTGTTGACTGACTACCACTTATGGGTTTATGTTTTTCTAGCATTAGGAATACACATTTCCCACAGGAGAGCTTAATTTTGTTAAAAATGCAACCAAATGGCCCAAGTATGCCATGAAATATCTCATGTAACATAATTGACCCAACTGGTCTTCATTATATTTATGTCTTTGTGCATTTGAATTGCTACCGAACAGATTTGGCGAACGGCTATAGCTAATTTTCATTAAGATCATTCTCATAAGAATCTTGAATCAGCAGAAGCAGTTTCAAGGGGTTTCCATTGAAAAACTAAATTCTGGATTTCAGTCTTTATTAGTAACTAATCTATAAACACATTATTGGATTTCAGTGTTTCACAATAGACTATTAAATAATCTAGCAATGGATTTCATGCTGATTGTTGCTGTTTCTGAATTCGATTGTATATAAATTTTTTCATCAATATTTTAGATCATAAAGAAATGGATGTCATACACTACTATTAGTTAATCTATTTTTTTAAAGAATCATGCTGTATTATTTCTTAATCTAGAAATCTAATGGCAATGGCAGAGTACCTCAGCCTTGAATTTTCAATTTACAAATTCAATATGAGATTTTATGCCTCCACAATCTTAGAAGGTTTTCTTTTAACATTAGACTTAGCTGCGCATATAATCCTCGTCCTCGATGAGAGCAGAACCATTGGCTAGAGGTTCATTGAGCAGTGAGCGCAGCGAACCTCTCGGACAACAATCTGGGCAGTTTCTAGAAATTGTTAGGAAAGGTCTCGAACGCTTTTCATTAAGATAAATTGTCTGATAGAAATGAGATGTTCAGAGATTTTGCCGATGGGTATTTCTTTCTTTTGCAATTCTTAAACTTCAGAAGTTTCATCCCCAATTGAGCTGCTCTGTAATTTTCTTTTCGTGTAATTACAGGGATTACACAAATCATATGAATGGGCATGCTTTATAACCAACAGAATCTTAAGAGATTTATGATTGCTGAGGAGTTTAAAAAAACCATAATCTGAGTAACCAGCTTTGCTTTCCTAATCTGGAAAAAAACGCCAAACATAAGAAGAAAAGCAGTCGACCAAACAATATACGGACCATATAAGAGATCAACAGCTCAAAATACAAGATGGATCATGCTCATCGTGCTTAATCCCTATCTAACTACAGAAACAATTTACAGAGGACATATAGTTTTCTTGAATCGTTTTAACATTCCTCAGGATGGCATGATTAATCTGGGAAAAACACTCTTCTAACATTTAGGGCACATCATAAATCTGTTCCGTCGTCCTGCAATTTTAGAGAAAGTCAATAACACAGAATTAGTCGCTTGCTTGCTGCTAATATAGCGCACGCGCACATATATATATATATATATATATACACACGCTCTGTTATTGGGTTATATTTGCATATTTTTACGTGTGGGATTTGTCATTTTGCATATTTCTAAAATATGAGGGGGATTTTTCATGTCTTTTTTTTGAAAAGGAGTTCTTAAGTTCAAATCTTAAAGGGGTAAGGTATGTACGTCTCGTTTGTAGTGCAGTTGGATACATCCCACAGTTTCATATTGCTCTAACCCATCTGTAAACCCATATACAGATTGCTAGCATTGTGAACTATAAAAGACCCTTTTGTTTCCTTTCAAGAATATGGAGAAATGGGCACAATTAATTACCCATTTTTAATTATTTGAAAAGTTGAATCATTCAATTAAAGTAATAGCAAAATTATTCCTCTCTAGATAATAAGAAAAATTGTGATTATTAATTCATTTAAGTGTAGTGTTCAATTCTTTGAGTAAGAGTTAAAGGTTGAAAGTATTGAAATATGTGGGAAGAAAACACAAGATGTACATTTCTAAAATTTGTGCAATGATTACCATGTTGGTGTTGAGTGGCACTAAGATCAAATTAGGTGTTGTAAGTCTGACTAGAAAGGATGACTAAAGATTAGGTGGAAACTATTGTATAACATGTGCCAATGAAGCAATATAAGAGTGTGGAATTTCACATATCTCATGTGTCTACACTACTCATCACACGATATGTAATGATATGAAAAATTGCTAGAACCCCTTTTGAAGCAACAAGTGATGGTAGAATCTTAGTGCATATCATTAGGCTACATTGCACATCCCACAAGATGCCCTAGTACAAAGAATCAATAAAAGCTCCCTGTGAATTGATTTTTAGCTTTGTAGAGCCAAGAGGAGGTAGAATCACGGTGCACCCCATTTGACTATGTTGCTCATTCTACAAGATGTCGACCTCAAATGTGTGAGTATGAAAAGTGGAAAAACTAATGAAGGTGTTGAAATTTTAGCGCATGTCAAATGACTACATTACACATCAATTGTATGAGTATGAATGATTATAAATAGACCATTAAGAGGATTAGTGGTTGTTACATTCAAATGTGCAAGGTTCTCTTATGAGACATCACAATCTATTAGAGGTTCAAGATCTCCATACAATTGCTTGGTCATGGTCATGGTCATGGTCATGGCAACGATAGGGCAATTAGTGTCCTCTATATGATGTAAGATGTCTTCAACAATTGTATAACATATTATTTTGTACTTGTTATTCAACCAAGCATGCTTTTGTTCATGGTCAACTTAGGAGTAAGTCCATGAAGATAAAGTAATAGATGTTGTTCAAGATAGTTGATTCTTTATTTCTTGTTTCTAAGATGAGTAGTTTATCAAATTTAGCCTAAAAATAGAAAAGTATAGTATGATACCAAAAATTTGTTTGCAAACACCACCAAAATGAAACTTTATCTCAAATCAGCAATGCAATATCCTTATAAAATATTTACAAATGCCCCCAAACAAGCATAAACTCTTCAATCCTTTACCCACTCTTTGACCTAACCCATACCCACATCACATTGATCTATCCCTCCTATAACAAATAAAAAATAATTCTTTTTAATCAATATGATTGAAAGATAATATTTTATACAAAATTAAAAAAAACCATAAAATATATAATTATACTATATTACAAAATTTAGAAAATCGAATTCGCAATCCATATAGACCATTAAAAATAGGTATCTTCAACATGATACCCATTTCCATTCCAACATATTAGGTAAAGAAGCAACATGAAAAAGTGAAAAAGAGCAAACTTGTTAGAACTTGTTTGAAACAAGATTATAACAATTTGCCAAATGCTGGTCACTCCGATTTTGACTTGTCACAAAATATTTTAATTTTTGTTTTCCCTTCACAAAGTACTCTTAACTACCTTACACGAAATATGCGTCCTTTTTCCTTATATCAACCATATATAAGTTAAAAGTCCCACATAATATCATATAATATGTGGCTCTGGTGCCCACCTGTTGAATTTAATAAATCAAATCTAAAAAAAAATCTTAGAGCCTGTGTGGTGCCATATTATAGCCGTACAATTAAATATTGAACATGGAAACGGTCAGGGGACGGTGCGTTTTTCATAAGCATTACCTGCATTATTTTTATGCTGAAGCAAAATTCGCGGAGGTTATAAGTGGGTAAGGACAAAGGAAAGTGAACAAGAGCGTTTAATATATAAAAATCCTCCAAAGTCAAAAGAAATCATACCAAAACTCTTCTTGCCACGGTTCACAGAATAAATAAAAGAATTTTAATCATTGACGCTTTTACCAATTTGAACTGTTTTGGGTTGAGTATTTTGTAATTTATTTGATTGAAATGATGAGTTTAAGTTAGGGAATTTTTTAATTAAGAGGGAAGAATTGTGTGGCATCGATTCTCTCAAAATAATTTGGGACACAATTTCAAAATTTTATGTTTTTTTATGTTGAGATGTTGTATTCAACAAAGTTTGATTCTTGGTGGGTTTATTTGGAACTATTCAACTTCTAATTGTCTAGGATGTTTTAAAAATAAAGTACAAAAATGCAAGCTTCTAATTTGATTATTTTGGACATAATGGTGAGCTTATAATAACGCCACCTTTCAACCCAACTTGGCAAAAAGTAAGCCAAGGCAACTGCTTGTGGGAAACGCTGGGATGAGTCGTGGGGTTACCACTATGACAAACGAAAAAAGAAGACCCTCATTTCACCAAATATGCCAATAACTTACCCCATGTTCCCTTATGCCTACTTAAGTTCATTTTTGCTCAAATTCAATTAATTGGTGTGTCCCCATACAAATTTTTATTAATGGGAAAAAGGATAAATTCAAATCTTTCCCTATTTGAGTGGAGCAGCTAGGAATTTAAAATAAGCATTGAAAAAAATGGGAGGTGAAAATAAGCAACATTTGGTTATAAAAAAAAATGATATGTGGCTCCACAAATTTATTTCCCTCTTTCTTATTTGCGTCCAATAGTTTCTACAAAATTTACCTCAAAAAATATTATTAATGATTTCATCTAAAAATTAAATTTAAGATAATTGCTTAAAACATAAGTAGCAAAATTAAATATCCATGGGGCCACCATCTCTACAAATTGCTACTTAAAAAATTAAGTAGTAGCTTCTAGAGAAAATAAGCTAAGTAGCCACATGGAGACTTTCTCTTAGATCTACATGTTTTCATTATTCGAAAAATGTATATTCTTATGACATCATAACCTTGAACCTATGTTAAATTTTGTGATTAACAAAATACAAAATATAACTTAGACCTAATGTGTACACAATAGCAACAAAATAATATTTAAGAGTAATGTTATTTTGAAGTCAATTGATGGTGCATATTTATAAAGAAAAATGCACATATATATAGACCTTTAAGTTATATGAATCAAGTAGATGGCATTTCTAATCTACATATGATTTTAACTCTTCTCATTCCTAATCGGGAGGTTAGTTAATAGTCTAATTGAGACAAAAGTGTCCTTAACTAAACAAAGGTCACATCTAACTTCCATGAGTCAAGGATTGATGAGGCAATGGTGCCTTTTGAATACCTCAAGTTAAGGTGTACAATAATGATTTTAACCAATGATAACTTTAAGAAAAGACCACTAAAATCTTGAAAATTCTTGCTTGAGTGCTTTCTTTTCATACAAAATATTTCATATTTTTTTTAATAATTATCATTTTTCTTAGCAGATTTTGTTGAACACGAGATGCCACTGAGAGGGGGGGTGAATCAGTGGTTTCCAAACTTAACCCTTTTCAATCCTATGTGTGTATACCAATTAACTGATCTAACATAAAGTAGACATACTGGTTAGATGGGAGAATGACACAAATGCAACCACACATAAAAGGGACATATCATAACATCATATGTACGAGGAAAACCCAAGATGGGAAAAACCTCGATGAGAAATGCTGCTAGAGACTACTGCTCCAATCCAACCTCACAATGAAAACCTCGATTACAACATTTAGGGCACCAACCCAAGGAGTACCACTCCTACTTTAGGGCACCAACCCAAGGAGCACCAACCCCAGCACTGAGCTCCAACTCAGTGATTACAAGATCATATCATAAATACAAAAGTAATCTTCTTGTTACAAAATAACTTTGTAACTCTCATGCAAGTCTCTCCATCGGTTCTCCTCTCTCCAATTCTTTGTCGGTTCTCTGCTCACCTTTTCACTGCTGCAACCTTATCTCCTGCTGCAACTCACTCTCTACTGCAACCCTTACTGGTTCAGCCTCTTCTTCTTCTCTATCGGTTCTGCTCTCTATCAGTTCTCTTTTATCTCTGTCACATTATTGCTAGCCACCACTAGTCTTCTTCGCTTAGTCAGTTATCTGCTATCTGATTACTATCGGTTCTCAGCTTATTGGTTCTCTTTTGATTCTCATTGTGTTATTCTCTTTGCAATATACTATGGCTCTTCTCTGCCAGTTCAGTCACCACTGGTGTACTCCTCTGTCAGACTTAATGGCAAGCTACCAGTTGTCTCACTCTCACCAGTTGAACTCTTCAGACCGATTCTCTCTCACACACTCAGTCTCTTCTTTGATTGACATTGAGAACTTGAATGATTTTCTCTCTTCACTAGCCTCACTCTCTTAAGTAGGAACACCCTTTACATCTTTGATTCACATCCTTATATCCAAACTTTCCAACCTAAACGCGAGTTCAAACATTGACACACTAGGGTTTATGCCATGCACTGAATCTGCATCCTATCTGATCTCTAATCATCGTGACATATCATATCCAATCAAATATCATGTCCTTGATTGATAATCAACACTTTATGAATGAGCATCTCCTTTTTGTTTACCTTGCAATTCACGTCTTCTATCTTTAGCCATCTGTAGCATGACGTTCAACCTTATGTCTAGTCAATCACGTGAATGATGCGGTCTCATTCACTGGCTTCGATCTGCTAGATCAGTTTATCCCGGATCTCTATTGTTTCCTGAATCTCGAGCCACAATCTTCTGTCATCCTTCCTCGAGCTTCACAGTCACCTTTAAATGTTGGACCAACCGCCAACAACCTCACCAACACATCACACCGACCTGTGCATGCATGCCACTTCAACTCCACGCGGCCCCTTTGTTGGCATCCACCTTTGCTAGGTCTTCTATGTCGGTCCAGACAAGATCACTGACCAACCACACAACCGGGTTCATCTACCAGTTTACAAACCCTGTTGGTTATACCCTAACTGGTCTCTCTTCATCCTTGCACTTTTCTTTTCTTCCGGTGGAACACCTAGACCAGTCAGCATGCTTGCCAACCTACCTCATTCACATCTTCAACAGATGGGAGCCTTTCACTTCTACACCTTGTCAACATTACTGGTGGACATCCTTAGCAGTAGGCACCTTGATGACACCATGTCAGATCAATCTTCAACAGCCTCAATCTTCAATCCAGTTGCACTCTCTGTCTACAACTTGCTCAACCTTGCCTTCTTCATCATTTGACTGGTTCTCCTATTAACTAGTTTGTCAAAGTGACAAACATATCCTTCAATCTCTTTACCAACAACTCATCATGTCTACCCGGTTGATCCATTGCATATCTCTGATCTCATGCACCTAAGGCAACTTATTGCTTCACTTGTTTATCTGGTGTGAGCCTTCAATCACCCGCCTTTAATTCTTCTGTCTTATCTCAAAGAGATATGCTGCATTCCATGCATATTGGGAGATAAAATTAGTATTACAACTTACCGGTGGGAGAGGATCCTTGTCATCTCATTCTGCTTCTGGCATTGCACTGACATGCCTTAGCTAACATTGATCATATACATCTTCAATTAGACACACATGATCTGATTGAGCACACTCACTATTAGACTTCTCTTAATCTAGTGGAAGTCTTGCAGATTGACATCCACCAGCATACTGATGGCTTGCACATACTTCCCCTCTAGTGTTGATGTGATTTTTATAACATTTTGTCTCTTCATCATAATCAACATGTCACTTGGTGGTTATACCATACTGGTCTCTAGTCCTTATGTCTTCAACAGAAGCCAATAATAGCTTGTGTACCGGTGACTCCACTGAACATAATGCAGGATGGCATTAATGACACCATTTCCAGTAAGCATCAATGACAACACTGCTCATCAATCTCCCATAGGTCGGTTGCCACCTTATATCGGTTGACATCAATGACAACACAAAGCCAACAATCTCCCCTTTGGCATTGATGTCAACACATGTAGTATCTGACATACTAAGAATTCTCTCTCTCTCTCTCTCTCCCTTTGTGTGTTCCACAAATTTTCACACATGTAGTATGCAGTATACTACAAAATCTCTCTCCCCCTTTGACAACAATGGAAAAGGGCACTGACAGGGCTTCTCTCCTCCTTGTGTCTACTGGGCACTAACAGATTTATGACCCCCTTTTTCTCTACCGGATGCTTCTCCTCATTTGACCATCATACATTGTATCCTCTCAATTCACAACACTTGAGATGAAGGGATCAACCACCAACTGACACCACCAATTTCTCAGCAACCAAATGTATATACAAACCTACCAATTGCATATACAAGTTTGTTGATCAGACTGCATCATCCCCCCTTTGATATGCAGAAGTGTTTTTTACCCCAATTTGTTGATATCAAATGTTGAAGCTGACATTGATACCAATTGTATCTTCTCCGATGCCAAATGCATGTTCTCATGTGAAGATAACTCCCCTTTTTGCAAGCAACATTACCCATGGTCCTGTTGTGATTTCAGTTGGACAGACATTGAAATATCTCACAACCCCAGACACAAACATATCGGTATAACCATATAAATTTTTACTCCCCCTGAGTCATACATCTCAAGTCATCATTTGTCTATTAGGTTCTAAACTGGAGCCAACCTACCCCTTATATCGGTTGATTTGTGCATATGTGATTGATATGATGATCTATGAGCTCCATTATATCAACCACAACATATGACATGATCCTAGATGTACACAATGCCATACTATATCATTATCATGCCATATATCAGGCCTGTTAGCCCAAAAAAGATGCATGCATACATGATCAACAATCAAGCCAACATATGTCATTAAGGTCTTTTCCAATACCACCTGAGACATAATCACCCTAATCCACTCTACTAGAGTTATTGCAATGATCCTAGACCTCATTGTCTTACATAACCTGCAAATAATAGTTAGTATACATACCGGTAACATACTGCACATACCGGTTTCCTGCACCGGTCCATCATCTCTAGTGGAGCACCTTCCTCTAATGCCCATCTTCTTGTGTCAATTTGTTCTGATCCCAATTGTCAATTAGCCATCCATTGACACATGCAGTAGTGATCCATCTCTCATCTGTAGGTGTGTATCCAAGGCAACCACTACAAACACTTGCCATCTCATTTCCTTCCTTCATACCAGTAGCAACTTGTTCTTCCATTTGTCCTCTTCCACTGAGGGGGTAAACGATATGGTCAGTGTACTACTCCCCCTATGGTCCTGAATCTCCTTTAAGCCTTAGGAGATATCACTTGTGCATTTAATGCATAATGCCAGTCCATGGTCCTACTCTCTTCCTTCTTCTTCCATACCTACTTGACTTCATTTTTCTTCCCATTTTTAGTCTTGGGAGTAGGTGTTACCTTCTTTTTTTGATTGGTCCTTGCTCTCCCATATTCTGCATCATGCCTAAAAGCAATGTTGTAAAAGCAAACTATGTTCATGCCATACACATGATTGGAGGACCTACTGTCAAACTGGTTTGACCATCTTCTTCAGGTCATGCTATTATAACCGGTTACCGGAACCGGTGGACCTCTTGATCTTGTAGGAACAAAACCTCTTCTCCTTTTTTTCCATGTAGCATTTTGTCTCTCATATTCTCTATATCCATTTTCATGTTAAGCATAGCTCCTATACCGACTGTCATGTGACTGAACTTTCTTGTTCCTGCATTCATGACTTCTATGCCCAATTCCATTGCAGTTATAACATACATGATTTATATTTCTTGAGGCAGAAAATGGTCTCATCTTATTATGCATGGGAGCAGATCTATGCATGTTTCTACATCTTGACATACTATGGCCATATGCATTACTTCTTGGACATACAACATTCTTATTTCTAGACCTCTTTATGCATTCATCTACCCTATGACCATAATCTTTGCAAGAGAAGCAATAGCCGATAAAGGATGGCATATGACTTACAAATTTATTCTGCCATGCATGAGGAGATCTTACCGATTTAGTATTTCCATTTCTGCTTCTCCAGGGATGGATCTTGGATTGTCCATGGTCTACATATCTTCCATTCGATTTATTCTTTTCCCACACTTGCTTTGTCTTGTGGGCGATAGCATTTCCTTGTCTTCTACTGTTAGGGGGTCTTCTATGCTGTCTTCTTCTGTTCTTGCTTCCGGTGAAGCTGCCTTCTCCCATCTTTCCTTTTCCTTTGTGATTTGTATTGTTTCTCCTTCTTGTAGCACCGATCATCATCCTTGGCTTCATGTCTTCATCGGTTGTGGTTAGATCAACCTTCTTCCGGGGAGAATTCTGAATAGTAAAGGTTTGTTCCTTGTTATCTCCATTTGAGGAGACAAACAAAATGTCATTGTGAGGGACACTCTTGCTGGTGGAGCATTCACCGACACAACAACCTAATCCTCTGTTATCCTTGGAATGGTTTTTCTTTTCCAACATTTTGTCCAAGGCATCACTGCTACCATCAAATCAGATTCTCACCTTGAGCTCATCCTGACATTTCTCAAGGTCATTTCGAAGATTCTCCATTTCTCCTTCTAGCTGTTGATACTCTTTATCCTTGGCCTCTAGCTCAGATGCTAGATCATTACATCGACACTCCTTGGTGTCTTGTTCTTGAGTCTTCAACTTTGAGATACATTTCTCAAATTCTTCAAGGCATTTAATTAACCAGTTTTGTTCCACAACTGCAACATTCTTGAATAACTTGTATTCATTCCTCACTCTACTAAGTTCTTCAAGTGCACTTACAAGTTCTCCTTCAAGATCAACTTCTACTTCATCTTCTTCTTCACCTTCACTATCACTGCCAAACACACCTTGCCGGTAGGAATGATCTGGATGATCATTCTCAGATGTGTGCCTCTCATCTTTTGATTCTTGAGCCATGAAGAGGTGAGTTCCTTCTTCATCATCATTGTTGCTGCTAATAGATCTGCCTTCATCGTCTACAGAAACATGAGTTACATTTTCCTTCTTGCTTCCATAAACCAGTTCTACAATGCCAGGATAATTTCCATAGAGCTTCTTCAATCAGTCCCATAGGATTTTTGTTTATCTGCATCTTTCCACTTGTGATGAGACATCACTAGATAGCCTTCGACATTGCATGCATTTCTTCTTTTTGCTTCAAGACCGGTGGAAGGACTGATTGTTAGACAGTTTAAATAACTGAAAGACAACTGAGAGAGGGGGGTGGGGGTGTGAATCAGCTGTCACAGATTACTAGAACCACTAGCACTTTAAAATTTAATACCGAAACCCAAAACATTAATACTAGAATAGTAGTTAAACCAATTAAGCATAAACAATAATCACAGAATAAAAGCCATCCACATAACACCAAGATTTGTACGTGGAAAACTTGGTCCCCACAGTCAGATTAATACTTCTACAGTAAGTATGTGAATTACAATTGAGGGGCCTACACTTGCAGGAAGCCCACCAGCCTAGAGCACATTGCTCATCACAAAAGAAACCTCACTGAATAAATAGAAATCCAGACTACAATCTAGAGAAGTGTTGAACTGTAAAAGATAGCATCTCCTATGCCTGAGTATAGTTCCAGTTAAGCTCAATACTAAAGGACTAAATCATCTTACATAAACCCAATTCAATCTCCAATGATCGACCAACTTCTTTGGCTGAATGATATTACGTTATTTGCACATTACATTCCTTGACCATGACCTCTAACATAACCATGATGATCTACAATGAAATCTTACATTTATATATACAAACCCTCGACCATAAACAATCAGGTCATCCACCAGACAATAAACCAATTACATAATTACAAACCATGTCGGCCTTAGACCAAACAAATAATATCCAACACATAAGACATCTCAAAAATACATCAATAGGTCCAATCCACACGTTACATTAAAGCTGGTCCATAACCTAGATCAACCAGGACCCAATATAGGTCGACATGCTACAAAAATGATCTCCATCCGCCAAGTATTGAAGATGATCACCAACAGCATCCTGAAACTCCACCAGAAGCCGCACCAACACCACTTATGCAATTCATCAAAGATCTTCATCAAAAGCTCTGTCGGAACCAAAAACTAAGCTTCTAAACAAACAAGATAACATCTGATTATCAGACCAAAACCAACTGATCAAATATGAGCACAAGTATCATGAGCAATCCAATTCCATCACCAAACTATACCGGAGCCTACCAGATCATCCAAGTCAACCAAAAACCACTCAACCTACTGAGACCAAAAGGGTGCCGGTAAAGCATCCAAACAACTAGTGTTGGCATTAATGACAAAACATCAATGCAACACATAATCAATTCCACCAAATGACCAACAATCTCCCTCTTTGGCATTGATGGCAACACTAGATGTGAAAAACATTTAAGTACCAAGAAATGCCAAAAACGTCTCCCCCAATGGAAGACATCCAACAATCTTCCACATACAGCTTTGAATGTCAATATCTCTCCCTTTACTTTTCTTATTCATATTTCTCCTCCTTTGAATTTTTATTTTATTTTCTTTGTCTTCTCTCCCCCTTTCTTTTTCTGTTTCACATCAATATCACTCCCCCCTTGAAATCAATGCCAGAAATCTGGCAAAAATATCAAAGCAAAAAATATAAACTACTGAATCACAAAGATGACTACTCCCCCTGAGCAGTAGCATCTCACATTAGTGCCGGAATGAATAGTATCTCTGATAGTTCATGTCAGACTGATGTCAAACTGCATCAATCAAGTCTCTACCGAAGAGGCAGAAAATCCCAATCTGTCTCTCAGGTACTCAAATGATTACTTGGGCAAAGGTTTAGTGAAAATATCTGCAATTTGCTCTTTAGTGTTCACTTAAACTAGTCTAACTTCATTTTCTTCCACCTTTTCTTTCAAAAAGTTATACTTTATAGATATGTGCTTTGTTTAGAATGAAATACTAGATTCTTTGATATATCAATAGCAACAAAGTTATCATAGTGAATAACTATCGGCGCATCACAATCCACCTTTATATCCTTCAACATTTGCTTCATCCATAAAACTTGTGTACAGTTAGTAGCAGCAACAACATACTCAGCTTCATCAGTAGATAAAGAAGTACATGACTATTTCTTGCTGATCAATGAAACCAGCTTCTTTCCAAGAAAGAAAGCTCCACTAGAAGTGCTTTTCCGGTCATCAACATCTCCAGCCCAATCAACATCTGTATATGCACATAAAGTAAAGTTATCATCCTTAGGGTACCACAAGCCATATTTTGATGTACCTTGTAAGTATCTAAAAGTCCTTTTCACCTCCACCTCATGATTTTCTCTAGGATCACTCTGAAATACTAAAACAATACAAACAACATTCATATTGTCAGGCCTAGTTTGAGTAAAATAAAGCAGACCTCCAATCATAGATTTGTATTTGTAGGATTTACCAGTGCAGAAACATCCTTTCTTGTCAATTTCTCACTTGTAACCATAGGAGTACTTACTGGTTTAGAATCTCCCATACCAAACTTCTTCAATAATTCCTTAGCATATTTAGTTTGACAGATAAAAATACCTTTGTTAGTTTAAGTAATCTGCAAACCTAAGAAAAATTCCATCTCACCAATCATAGACATCTCAAATTCCTTCTCCATATTCTTAAAAAATTATATGCATAACTTATCTTCACCTCCAAAAATAATGTCATCAACAAATACTTCAATAATTAGTATATCATAATCAATGATCTTATAATATAAATTACTCTCAGCACCGCCCTTAGTAAAACCAAGCTTCAAAAGATATTTATCCAAGCTTACATACTAGGCTCTAGGTGCTTGTTTCAATCCATATAGAGATTTCCTTAACCTGCAAACCATATTTGTATCATCTGATAGTGAAAAACCATCAGGTTGTTCAATATAAACTTCCTCATCAAGATCTCCATTAAAAAATGCACATTTAACATCCATCTGATAAACCTTGTAGTTTTTATAAGCAACATAGGCAATAAATAATCTTACAGCTTCAATCCTAGCTACAGGTGCAAAAGTCTCTCCATAATCAATTCCTTCCTTTCGAGAATATCCTTTACAAACCAATCTATCCTTATTCCTTATAAATTGACCATCCTTATTCAATTTATTCCTAAAAACCCATTTAGTTCCAATAACATATTTATTTTTAGGCCGGGGAACCAAGGTCCATGTGTTATTTTTCTCAATCTGATCTAATTCTTCTTCCATAGCTTTCAACCAATATTCATCTTTACATGCCTCAATTACTAATACCGGTTCAACTTGTGAAATTAAACATACCTCATTAATTGCCAATCTTATTCTTGTCATCACTCCATTTCTCTTATCCCCAATGTACTGATATTCTGAATGATTCAATCTCACATACCTAGGAGTCTTCTAACTTTCTGTTCCTCTTCCATGTTCTTCAGTTACTGTTGAATTCTTTGATATTTCTGGATTAACTAGTTCAACTCTCTGTTCCCATAAAGGTTTTACCGATTTAGATATAATCATTTCCACTGTCGGTTCCTTCTCATAAACTCTGATTTGACTTCTATTCAACTCATCTACTATGATTTGACTTTCCCACCTAAATGTGAGTTCAATCATTGACACGCTAGGGTTTACGCCATGCATTGAATCTGCATCCTATCTGATCTCTAATCATTGTGAAATATTATATCCAATCAGATATCATGTCCTTGATTGATGATCAACACTCCATCAATGAGCATCACGTCTTCTATCCTTAGCTGTCTGTAGTGTGACTTTTGGCCTTGTGTCTGGTCAATCACGTGCATGATGTGGTCTCCTTCATTGGCTTCGATCTAATAGATCAGTCTATCATGGATCTCTGTTGTTTCTTGAATCTCGATCTGCAACCTTCTGTCATCCTTCCTCGAGCTTCATAGTTGCCTTTAAATGTTGGACCAACTACCAACAACCTCACCGACACATCACACCAACCTGTGCATGCATGCCACTTCAACTCCATGCGGCCCCTTTGTTGGCATCTACCTTTGCTATGTCTTTTGTGTCGGTCCAGACAAGATCACCGACCAACCACACAACCGGGTTCATCTACCTATTTACAAACCCTGTCGGTTATACCCTAACCGGTCTGTCTTCACACTTGTACTTTTCTTTTCTTCCGGTGGAACACCTAGACCAGTCAACACGCTTGCCAACCTACCTTATGCACATCTTCAATAGATGGAAGCCTTTCACTTATACACCTTGTTAGCATTACCGGTAGATATCCTTACTGGTAGCCACCTTGATGACACTATGCCATCAATCTTCAACAACCTCCATCTTCAATCCAGTTGCACTCTCTATCTGCAACTTGCTCAACTTGATTAACTAGTTTATCAAAGTGACAAACATATCCTTCAATCTCTGTACCAACAACTCATCATGTCTACCCAATTGATCTTGTACATATCTCTAATCTCATGCACCTAAGGCAACTTAGTGTTTCACGGGTTGATCTGGTGTGAGCCTTCAATCACCTGCCTTTAATTCTTTTGTCTTATCTCAAAGAGATATGCTTCATTCCATGCATATTGGGAGATAAGCTCAGTATTACCACTTACTAGTGGGAGAGGATCCTTGTCATTTCATTCTGCTTCCGACATTGCATTGACATGCCTTAGCTGGCATTGATCATATACATCTTCAATCAAACACACATGATCCGATTGAGCACACTCACTATCAGACTTATCTTAATCCGGTGGAAGGCCTGAAGATTGACATCCACTAGCATACTAGTGGCCTTCACATACTTCCCCTCCAGTGTTGATGTGATTTTTGTAACATTTCATCTCTTCATCACAATCAACATGTCACTTCACCGGTGGTTATACCATACCGGTCTCTAGTCCTTATGTCTTCAACACATGCCAATACTAGCTTGTGTACTGGTGACTCCACTGAACATAATGCAGGATGATATTAATGACACCATTTCTGGTATACATCAATGACAACACTACTCATGAATCTCCCATGCTGGTTGACATCAATGACAACACAATGCCAACAAATTTATGGAAATTACTAGAATTTTGTGAAAAATTATAGTGAACACTATTTATTGATAATAATTATACCATGGTGAATCCTTCCCTAAAAATATCTTTGTTGATAATCCCCCTATATAATTTTTTCTAATGTTGAAGTGGGGACTCAAGGGTGACCTAACCATTGGAAAGGTTAAGGGGTACCATCACTTGTGGGGGTTAAGGGGAAAGAACCCCCTTGTAGTGTATGAGTACAATAGCCCCAATGTACTCTTGTTGCAATATAGGTGAGGTCAATAAGTAGATCCCCTCACCTTTCGAGCACAAATACATTATCAAGAAAACATTAGGGCACACAGTGGCTAAAACTTCTAAAATATCACACAATAAAAAATAAGGCTCTAAAATGTTTTATGGATCAATCTACAACTTATATTACGCTATTTGAATGAACGGAACTGAAATTCCATTTTGTTGAGTAATAAGCACTTTTATTTTAAAATCTCTTTAGCCCAAAATTTAATTTGGTTCTGTAATCAATGTCTTCACATAGCCTATTTGAAATTTTATGTTGCTAAGATATTTTAAAAGAACAAAGTATTTGTAACTTTGAGGAATGAAATCCATATATGTGATTGCATAATACAGAAGAAAACGTGGGTATTGGGATAAGTAAATATTTTCCTTGACATGTCCTTATTAAATTGTGCAAATAACCACTAGATTATACTATAAATCAATGGTGGGGAATGAAATTAGAACCATCACATTTATTACAAGGGCTTTAGACACTCTTGATTACTATTTGCACAAAATACCTAGTAGAAAGTTTAAGATAGTAGTCATATAAAGTAGACTTTACCATATTGAAGATAGATTGCTAAAGTGAATACCCATCACAAATTGCAAACAAGATTTGAACTTTTTATTCATGTAAACTTTAGAAAAATATTAGTATTGAAACTCTATGTTACTTGTATTCTTTAAAATCATTATATTTGAGTCCTTGTATGTAATGTTTTATCTTTGATTAATTTATGTTTGTGGACTAAAGGTCTATTCCAATGTCTCCCTTGGTCAATATTTGCATTTATGTTTTCCTTCTTCATCAACCATGTACCTATCATGTTGCTAAGACCTATCCTAAAAGTTTCTAAGTTTGGAGGTATGTTCAATTTTCCAAGTGTGTGCAAGTTTTCAAAGTTTTGGATTTTCCCTTATTGATGTCTTTTCTCTAAACTATGTTTTTTTCTTTATTTTGTCAAAATATTAAAGTTTACCATCTTGGCATGCCTTTTTTTCCAACTTCATATTTGTCTTTATTCCTTTCAGGGTATAATTTAAAATTTTAGTGGAGCATGCCTTTCCCGCATTGGAATTTCAGTGGTCTCCTTCCAATCATCCTTTTCCTTCAATTGTGCTATTTTCCCTATCATTGTTAAAGAATTAGACTTCCTCTTACTAGTATGTCTTATCTCTAAACCCTAATTGTTGACAACTATAAGATTCATGAAGTATCCCTAATCCTTGAACTCTTAAAGTTTACCTTTTGTATTATTCACTCCTACCTATTAAAAACAAGGTGAAGTAAAGATTCAATATAACTTAAATGCAAGTGATTGCAAATTTTAAAAAATATTATCAAGTTTAGATTAGGTGATTATATGTTAAACACTTCTAGATGTTGAGAGGAATGGGGTGAATCATCATATATTAAAACTTAATCAATTTAACCACTCAATTATCTTTCATTCCATTTACCACGTGTAGAAATAAATAACTAAAAAGCACAAAAGCAATTGCAGATGAACACCGGGATTTTATGTGGAAAACCCAATAAGGGCTAAACATGGTGAGAACCATGTCACTATATGAAAGAACAAATTACAGTGTTTAGGCTCAAGGCTAAGGAGATCATTTCCCTTGATGTGGACTTGCAAATACTAAGGTGCACAACCTCATGGCAAGACATAAAGACTTGCGGATATTTAAGATCACTTCTTCAGGACAAGATACACTACCATATGATTGAACTACATGCAATCACATCCAATCATATATCATGAATTTGAGAATTTAAAAATTAGAATATATCATGCATTTACATCCACCAAGATCATATTCCAACCATAAGAATTGCTAAAACACGTGCCTAAAAAATACGGACCAAAAACTAAATGAATTATGTTGGACTGTTCATCAAAACAATCACACATATAACCAATACCAATTGCAAACCACTAAGATCATCTCCAAATATCTAAAAAAGATATGTTACAACTTTATATACCATTTGAAGTGATTGCAATTAGTCACTAACCACCCATAGAACTACTAAACTAATCCACTGTAACTGCACACTACTCTAGATCGCATTCAGACCAAAGATATCACCAAATTACATATCTATATCAACAAGTTTGACATCAATGACAACAAGAACTCATATTTGTAACATTATGTATATTCAACATAAGGTACTGTTGCAAATTGTACTCAGTGCATTTATGATACTTTCACATCAAGCTTGGTGCATTTATGACAAAATTCATGATCATGATTTAATCATTTTGACATCATGGATTTCAAAGATGAAGGGTTAGTATCCCCTAGTCCAAATTTGTGCTTAATTTGGTTAGACATGAGCACGTGTGCAAACATTTATGTAGCATGCAAATGTCCCTCGAAGATTCCAGATTCAAAGGAGGATATTCTACATGTCCCTTCACATGGGCACATTCAAAATGACTATTCTTGCCTATTCCAAGTGACAAAACTCATTCCTTTTCCTCATTTTCACAATGTTGGCTATCAAATCTTTCTCTCTCTCCCTTTCTTCTTTCATAGCATAGCTCTACTATAATTTGTTTGCAATCTCATAACAACCAAGCCTCCTCTTGTTAGCAATCATGCCTATCATCCTAAGAGGGGTTTCACTATGTAACTCTCTAAACTTATCCTATCTTATTTCATGATCTTGTTTATTGATCTCTAAATGCATTTATCATGTATTTACATTTAATTATTTTATCGGTTATCCCTAGTAATAGGGGTTTTCTTCTATTAAGTTGGGTTTGTTTCAATTACGTAATGCATTATTTTATCTAATCTATCTATCTAACTGTCCGTAAAGGTGCAAACACCAAAATGGGGGTTTGACCAAGGCAAACCCCATATAGGGCTCCAATATTTTTTCCCCTATCTCGGTGTGTGTAGGTGAAGAACAAGTGCATTTAAAGAAGAATGACCTAGTTGATTGCATTTTTAGTTCTCTATCTATACACACTACACCATACTACATAGGCATCCTCATAGCACACTAGTGTCCAAGGCCAAGGCTTCACTAGTTTATGATAAAAAAACACATCTCAAACTTTCTATTTTGTAATCAAAATACTTTTATCTTTCTATATTTTCTATTTATTTGATAATTTTTTATAAGCATAATTAGTATTGTTAAGTCTATTTAATCTATATCATCCTCCCTAGCTCACCAGAGCACTAGTAAAGTGATGTAGCATAGGATCATTTGCTCCTTGAGATCTCATCATTTCAAGGGTATCAAATCCCCTCTAGATTTTGGTGAACCTAACATGAATGCCTTATATCAAATCTCTTCCTTTAAGGTTTTGATGGATTCAATAAGGTGTTCTCAAAGGACAACTTTAATATGTTGGATTATGTCCTAGATGATTTCTTGGAGGGGTCTCCTTCTACTCATAAGTCTATTAAACGATATCCACTTCTATAATTTTCTTTCTTTGAGGACAATGAGTTCATGAATGTTATCATTATCTCTGCGGCCATTGAAAGGCCTAAGAAATTAATCATTTATGTGACTACAACTAGTCCTTGTCTAAAGAAAGTTAAGTCTATTTGTGGAAAACCATTCGAAAGTAACTCTTTTGATTTGTTCACGAGATTCTCAATCTAAAAGCACATCTTATAATGCTATTGCTTGTATGTATAATAAAAGATAGAATAAGAAAAATATTGATCAATCTAATACTTCTTTACCACCTTCTTAGCCGAACCTTCCTCAAGCTCCTAAACCTACAGCTAAGCAACCTAGTGACTATGATCTTATTGAGAAACTTCCTGAACTACTCCAGCTAAAATATCACTATGGGATTTAATTCAAACAACTCTAGTTTACCAGGGTATGCTTCAAAACTATCCTCTTCAAAATATTTTGGTGCCTTCTTCTTCTGGGCTTGTGGATGTGAATTTACATTGATGGATCATATTCATGCAGATATACCAAATATCATGTCCTATCCACATGAAATGCCACCCATACAAGTAAATAATTTAGTAGATCTATTAATGATAATTATTTATATTAATGGTGTTGGTATTAGGTGGACTTTCATTGATACCAATTCAACACTCAATGTTTGTAGTCTAGACTTATTACCTAGAATAAATGTAGATTCAAAGTCTCTTGTCACATCTTCTTAATCCATTCCCAGTTTTAATAATATTGGTAAAAATAAATTGGGAACTATTATATTACCTTTAAAGATTGGTCCAATTACTATTCCAACCCTAGTATATGCTATGCCAAGACCCATTGTTGGAAACTTTAGATGCTATGCTTTGTTGTCATTGATGTCAACTTGTCTTGTATTGTCATTAATGTCGTGCTATGTGAGTGTTCTAGTATTGTTGAATTGTTTGATGAATACATTGAAACAATGGTGTAGTGGAAGTTTCAATATGTAGAAAAGAGTTGTCTTGGATTCTTGTGAAGATGTTGAAGTGTTTCTAGAAGGATGATGTAGTGGAATTTTCAATATGAAGGAAACAATATTTATTTAAGAAAGAGTTTTCAATGTGTCAATGGAAGAATTCCTTGCATTCCTCTATTATGTGTAGTTTAAGTGTTGTGGCTATGGATATAATATGTTTTATGTATATTGTGCTATCATATTTGTAGGTCCACTGCTACTTAGACGATAGAGTTGGTTGAACTACTATTTTTGACAGTAAGGATGTCTATCAAAATTGGTCCAAAAATTTCTTCGTGGCTTCCAAATATGTCAATTTAAGTGCTACATTTTGAGGACATGTTTATGTGGTTTGTGCAGTATTTCACTTTATTTTTCAGGTGATTTGATTGTTGATTGGAGTTATGATGTTTTGAGTTCTGTGTTATCAACTGGTTTGGTTTTCAATTTATTGTTGTGGTGTATCTGACTTGGATCATATTATCCTGGTTTGGGTTTTCTTTGGAGAATGATTTTGGTTAGTGTTTTGGGTTTCACCATGGCCTGTGGAGATCCACATTGTGAAATTTGCATTGGAGTATAGTTTTGGGTCAACTGGTTAACGTGCTTTAATGTTTATCTACATGTTTCATTTGGTGCCAATCTTGGAGGATGTGTTAGCATGCACGATTTATTAGAATCAACTTAGATGAATATTTTGTGATGTATTTAGGTCATCTCTATCTCTTGGAGTGGATTGGAATATATATTTTAGGTCTGGGTGGGCGAAATTTATGTAATAATGTATATTTTGTTTGTGGTTGAACTAGTCAAGGATTTTGATGATTAATCTTGTAAATAAAGAAGTGCAGATGTGTGAGTAAACACATGAGAGGTGTATGAGTTGACAAGCAACATATTTTGATGATTTGCAAGCTGATTTCAAGTTAGAGTGAAGCAAGAATTAGTTGTGAAGAGATTTGATGATGATATATTTTGTACGATGGTATTTGGAGATAGTATTTGAATTTAGATGTATTTGCCATGATATTGGTCACTTGACATAGTGGTTCAATGATAATTTCATGATCAAGAGATATTGTTCCTTTTAGTTTAACTATTCCTTTCTTTGTTGGAAGATGGCAAGTCTCTTGGCAATTTTTTGTACCTTTCCCTAAGGTTGCACACCTTAGTTCTACAAGGATTTTTAAGACCAATGAGTTTTGAAGGAAACATCAAGTACTAAATTATATTCATATTGTGAGTCTGATTCTCACCATGGTTTTTCTCTACTTGGGTTTTCCATGTAAATATGGTGCTTATGTGTTTGTTGTTCTAGATTTATTACTGTTGTGATTATATGATTGTGGTTCAAGTTTGATGATGAAAAATTAATTAGTTTAGAGGTTTACACTGATTCACCCCCTCTCTTAGTCCTATGGTGTGTTCAATAATTGGTATCAGAGCAAGGTTCCACTTGAGAAGCTTAACTTCTTGAGGAAGATTTGGGATGGGACAATATTACACCTTCAAGGATCCAAAGTTTGATGACACAAATTATGCTCATTGTAGAGAAAGGATGAAATATCATCTAGCAACTATACCTACTAAAATATGGGAAAACACTAAGAAGGGTCATACTACTCCACATAATGGTCCTATAAATTTGGATGAAATCAAAGCATATGAGAGTAATGAAATGGTTACAATTACAATTGTCACTTTCTTGAATGATTCAGTATTTAGCAAAGTTACATGGGTGAAGTCAGCTAAAGAAATTTGGGAGAAGTTAAAGAGTGTATTTAAAGGCAATGAAAAGACAAAGCAATCCAGAATTATAGATCTAAATCACAAGTTTCAAAATGTAAGAATGTTTGATGATGAAAACATTAAAGGATAATTTCATCGAGTGAATGAAATTGTAAATTCTCTTAGAGGTGTTGCTGGAATGCTAGAAGAAAGTGAAGTTGTAAGGAAGATTATTGTGTTTATGTTGAAATTGGAAACTAAAATTATAGCAAACTTATGAGTTTCAACCACTAAACCTTGTTCTGCAATGAATCCAACATAAAACCAATAGAGAACCTAGATCATGAAAACATCAAATAAAGGAATGTATACCTTCACATGTTCCTAGGGTTTGATCTCCATTGTCTTCCTATCTCCATTGATCTTACTTGATGCATTATGATTTCTCTCAGATTTTGTGTGCAAAAGAACTCAATAGAGAACATATGTGGTTGTGTATGTAATTCGATAGAGTGTAGGTTTTTATACTTGAATTCTATATATGGAGGGATAGGAAAGAGGTCTCTTTTATAAGGAACACCCTATAAATGAAGGGATGGGATTAAGAGGCAAGATGATAAATGGTTAGATCAGATTAGAGGGTAGGTATGGGTGAACAACCAATACTGGTTCCCACTTTTTGACCAACTTTGACACTTAGATGAACATTTTGAAAAAAAACCTTCACATTCCGACATCTATAACTTTTAAACCATTAAGAATTTTAAGATGATGTAAACTAGTGATTTGTAACATATTGTTTATAGATTCAAAATATATTTTTTTCAAATTTTTTGACTAAAAATTTATTGATTTTTCCATCTCCCTCAAAAAGTAGTTTTTTTACAGCAAACAACATTTTATAAGTGTGATGTGCATCCCGAAACGCATAATTTTTTTTTTCGATAAATGATAAAAACTTAATTCTTTTGGATTTTGGTTTGTAACATCAATACCCAGGGCATGCAGTTGGTTTCATAGTGATATGTTGAATATTTTTCATTTTATGAAGTTTTGAACTCTAACTAATTATAATTTAGAAATAGGTGTACGTTTGAACACATAACTTGTTCTATATATGTCAAAATTAAATTTTATTTTTTTTGTTAGAAAGAAGACATCAATACCTAGTGCATAGATATTTTTCATTTATTTTTGTAATTAGGTTACTATTTTTCTCAATGCATTGAACAAATAAATTCATGTTCGGTGAAAAACCTACATTCATAAGAAATAAAATAAAAATATATTAATGAAATTAAATATATAAAAAATTATACTATTTGGAAAGCTTATAATAAGGACTAAATACTTAAAAAAACAAAACTTCTAAATGAATTCATTTGACCCCTCAAAAGCTAATTTGAATTTAGTTTTTTATTAGCATTTTATAGATGCAAAGGAGACTCCATTGCAAGTATGACTTAGAAATAGAGAGGTACTATCAAAGAAATTTTGATCTAAGAGCCTTTGATCTATCTCTCTTCAATTAATTACTTCAAATGGGACCTCTTAAAGCTCAAATCATTATATTTTCTAAAAAATGTATGATTTTAGCAAAAATAAGGGTGTATCAAAAAGTGGGAACTAGCATTGTGAGTTCAATCGTATAGAAAATTAGAAAATATTAGAGAGGTGGTTAAAAGTTGTGATAGGTTGAAAATTTGGGTTTCCACCATTAAATGTAAGAAAAACACCAATTGTTCTTAACTAACCATTACATTAGGGAAATATATTATTTTGATAGAGCTAATCAGATAGGGGTTTTAGATGTCCCTCTTCTTTCCCTTGAGTTGAATTTATTTTAATTTGTTGAAGATCCGAAAATTAGGGTAAATGTGTGGATATTAAAGAGATTGGGCATAAACAATGATCTAAAATCATTGCGTGGAGCCACAAACCCAGATTTGAGCAATAAATGAAGGTTCAAATTTATTCCCAAAAGGTCAACCTAAATTGTCAGGACCGTGGTGGCGGTTTCCCTGGTCCTTCGAACTTTTAGCTGTCCAAAAGGGAACCTATTTGTCTCTACAAATAATGTCAGTCTTGAAAATTACAGCTCTGTATCTGTTTCCTAGACACAAAAAGAGGGGGGAAATTGTTGGGAATAGGGGTTTGACTAAGTCAAACCCCAATTTAAGAATTAACCTTGAATGAATAAAAGAAAATATTGAATTAAATAATGGAAAGATATACCTCACATCTGCAATTGTTTATAATGATGCTTTGTTTCTTGAATGTCATCACATATATGTTGTATGAAATGACCTAAACATGACAAAACCCTAATCACACACACATGCTTGCTTATGAATGATGTAATTTTCTCCACAATGGTTGAATGAAGAATATGTAGCCTTCAAGATCTCTGAAAATTCTTTATGATGAACACTTCATGGATGCATGGAGGTGATTTCTTGATTGATAGAACATATAAATGAAATTAGGTTGATCAAATATCTTTATATATGAGTATCTAGGTCATTTACTGATTAGGATGGCCTCCAACGATCATGTGGAACCATGGAATTGAATTCCCACTAGAGAGATAGGAACCCTCCCTTATTTCAAAATTAGGTCCTACTAAGAGGGACCATGGCATTGGGTGCCATGGTCCAAGACCAAGGCATGGACGCCATCGTCCTTCTCAGAAAGAGACCTTAATAAAGCGCTAGGAAGAAGGGTACCCCACTAGGGAGTCCATTAGTGGGTGCACATGACATTGGAACTGAAGATTGAGAATAAAACAAATCTAAATAGGTGATGAGGATAGGACATTCTAAAGTAGGGGCACAAACATGAGGTGTAAATGGGCTCGATGACAATTTATGATGCTACAAAGATAAATTAAAAGATGAATGACAAGTGTCATGGAGGAAAAAAGATAGTTAATTAATTAATTAAATAAATATTTGTTTAATTAATAGAAGAGGTAGGGCCAATTAAATAATTTAAATATTTATTTAATTTAGAGAAAGGATAATATAAAAAATAAAAATATTTATTTAAATAGCGAAAAGCTAGAAGAATATTTGTGAATTAATTATATAAATAAAAATATATTTAATTAATAGAAGACATAAGATAAAATAATTAAATAAATAAAATATTGATTTAATTAAGCTAGGACAATTTTAGGTATCTACAAATGGAAACATTGCCCAAAATCTATAAACCTTAGAAGTATGTCATTGAGGGAAACCTTGACATAAATAACTACATTATGGGTCATCTCCTTGGTTCACTCGCTACCTTTGAGATTGCTGAATTGGATGAGATCAAAAAAGAAAGGGAGGAAGCCACATTTAAAGCTACAAAGAAGCCTGAAAAAAATAAGAAGAAAATTAAAAATTGGATGAGATTGTAGAAAACTTTGTGAGAAGATTGAAGAGAGGAATTGACAAGTACAAAGGTAAGTTAGCCCGAGAATGTTTTGATTGTGGAAGAATTGGTCATTATGCTTATAAATGTGTGTATAAAGAAGATTATAGTTGGAGATCTAATGATGATGATGAAGGAAAGGAGAACTATAGAGGGAATAACATAAATATAAGAAGAGATGAGAAAGACAAGCAAAAGAAGAGTTTTTGTTCTACGAAGGTTTACTCATCTGAAGAAGAAGATGATAACAACTCAAATGAAGAATATTTGTTTTTGGCTATAGAAGAAAATAGTGATGAGTAGTACGAGAGTTTAGATGTGAAGAACGATGAGAAACTAGTAACTATGAAGACTGCACTACATGCAAAAGTAAAACCAAAATCATGGATCATTGACTCTGGATGTTCAAGTCACATGACGGATGAGAGAGATAAGTTTATTAACCTTGAGAAATACAATGATGGATCAATAAAATCTTATAAACTTGAGAAGAAGTTGCACCTATTTGTAGATAATGAAGCATCTCTATTGATGATAAGCATAAAACTGATGGCATTTATGATGTTAAAGGTCTAAGACATAACCTATTATGTATGAGTTATATGTGTATAAAAGGTTATAAGGTCATATTTCATGGGTCTAGATGTGAAATAAAAAAAGGAAGCTCTAAAATATTGGGTGCAGAAGGTACAAGGACTAATGGAAATGTTTACTATGTAAAGAATAATAGTGTAGGAAATTGCTTAGTGGCACAAGTTTGTAATTAGATTGGGGATGTACCTATGTTTGAGGCTATCATATCCTTGCTACTTTAATTGAGTTGGATGTTTCAAAATATAAAAATTGGGCAAAGGTTATAGTTGAAGAAGAGTTGAATTTGATAGATGAAAGACAAACATTGGAACCAATATACCTAACTCGGTAGATAAGAGTGTGACAAAAAAATTTTAAAAAATGAACAAAGCTAGTAGAGAGAAATTCAAGGATGAAGTAAAAACCTATAATAAAAGTAGTTTCCCTTAGGTCCGAAACAAGAAGGTTTTTAGGAGGTCTCTTGCTCCTCTTGCTTAGGTTAGATACTCATCAACTTTCAATGGATTTTTTCTTCGTAATAAATTTGGACATAGAGCTAGTGAATACAAAAGTCAAACTAGATCTCAATTGTTTAATAGTCAATGTTACAATTTTAGCAAGGTTAGTCATAAGGCTAATGAGTGCAGAAGTAGGATGATTTCAAATCTAAATCTAGTAGGAATGTTCAATCCTTCAATGGATACTCTTATGCTTGCAACAATTTTTGTCATAAGGATATTGAGTGGATAAGCATTATAAAAAAGGGGTGTAGTATTAGAATAGGAGGAAATGTCAAAAGGAATGGAAATGGTTTGAAACAAGGATTGACTTGTTACACCTACAGTAAAATTGGACACATTGCTAAATTTCGCAGAAGAAGGAATGAAATGTCCATTGACCAGTCAGGTAAAGAGAACTATTTCTAACAAAGAAACATAGAAGAGGAATATGACATGTGTGAAGAAGTTAGAAGAATAGGTGGAAGAAAATTGCAAGGATGGGTTCACACACTCTGATGACATTGATTCCTCTTTCAATAACTAGATAGTATGAACTGTTTGAGGGGGAGAGAAAAATAAATATATTACGAACCCCCCTTTGTAGTTTGGATGTTGAGTTGTTTTAAGCATGGTGGAGGTTTTTATGATTTTTTCAAATGATTTTATTGATGAATATTGTTGTTTAGTTTAACAATGTAGTGTAGAAATTTTGGCTTAAATCTTGAGTTGTTGGTAAAAGATGTATATTTCTCAAAAATAATAAAGATTATTTATGCTTTCAATTTATAGAATCTAGAGTCTACCTCATCATCAATGAGGTTTGGAAGTCTACAAAGGATTGGTCATGCAAATAGATGGAGAAATTATTGAAATTGTAGAAGAAATGATTTGGATATTAGGGCTCGTAGATAAAAATAATGATAATGCAAATATGACAAAGGAAGATGTTACTAAAGATATGTTAGACACATTGTGCCACTGAGAGGGGGGTGAATCAGTGGTTCTCAAAATTTTCCCTTTAATTGTCCTATGTGAGTATACCAATTATTAGATCTAACTCAATGCAGACTTACCAATTAGAGGGGAGACCAACACAAATGCAATCACACACAAAGGACATCACATAACACCAACATATACGAGGAAAACCCAAGATGGGTAAAACCTCAGTGAGAAATGTTGTTGGAGTCTACTGCTTCAATCCAACCTCACAATGAATCTCTGATTACAATGTTTAGGGAACCAACCCAAGGAGCATCAACCCCTAATTTAGGGCACCAACCCAAGGAGCTACAACCCTTGCACTGAGCTACAACTCAGTGAATACAAAAATCATGTTTTTTATATCAAAGTTATCTTTCTTATTACAAAAGAACTTCGTAACTCTCAAGTATGTCTCTCCACCAGTTCTCCTCTCTACAGATCTCTACTGGTTCCACACTTTGTAGGTTCTGCACTCTGACGATTCTCACTTTTCTCTGCTACATTGCTTCTCTACATCGATACTACACTTTTTCGATTCTATGATTGCCTTCTCTGTAGTCTTCTGCAATTCTCCTCTTTTGGTATGCTCACTGCTGCCGGTTGAACACTTCAACCCAGTTCTTCCTCATGCTCAGTCTCTTCTTCTTCTTGATTAGCACTTGAATTATGTCTTCTCACATGCAACAACACTCTCCCATTCAATGACACCCTTCAATGATTTTGGCTTGCATATTTATAACCTGGTTTTCCCGCCAAAAGCCAATTCAAATTTCAAGCGGCTAGGGTTTTCTCATCAACCCTAAGACAAACCAAATCCAATCACATCTCATCCAATCTAATCACCTAGATTAATGTCTATAGCTCTTCAATCAATCCCACCATTGTCATTCATTTCTGATCACACATTCTATTTCTAGCAATTTGCTTTTGACCCGTCGGCTGATTTCTTGGTCGATCACCAAGATTGGTTTTGTGGTTTCCTTCACCTACCTTGATCTCCACATTTATTCTGAGCTGGATTTTTGTTGTCCTGACCTCGAGCCACTAACCTCTGTAGTGCATCCCATGAATCTTGTAGTCGACATAAATGTCGACCTGTCACCATCTACCTCGCCACTTGACACTTCATCAACTCAACACACCAACCTGTGCATGCATGCCACTTCATCTCCTCATGGCAACTATGTCAGCATCCACCTTTTCTTGGTCATTTGTTTTGGTATGGATTGGATCACTGACCAACTCCATTACCAGGTTCATCTACCAGCTTGCTAACCTTACCAGTTAAACCCTCAAACTGGTCTGCCATCAACCTTGCACTTGCTTCTCTTCTGATGCAATAATCAATCGGTCAACACTCTTTCTAACCTATCTTATTCACATCTTCATTAGATGGGAGTCTTCAACATCTGCACTTTGTCCATATCACCAGTGGGCATACATATTAGTAAACACTCTTGATGACACTATGTCATCAACCTTCAACTGACTCCATCTTCAATCCAACCATTTTCCTCTATCCACATCTGCTCATTCTCACCTTCTTCTTCATCAGACCAAACATCATCTCAACTGATTTGTCAAAGTGACAAACCCATCACACTTCATCTATTTCGGCAAGTCAACATGCCTTCTCTGTCGATCCAGTGCATATTCCCAATTTCATGCACTTGAGGCACTCCTTTGATTCATCGGTAGATCTGGTGTGAGCCTTCAAACATCTTCCTTTACAACTTCTTTCTTATCTCACAGAACTATGATGCACACTTTGCATAATAGGAGATAAGCTTTACTTATCGATGATAGTGAATCCTTGTCATCTGCATCCTGTAATGTACTCATGTGGCATCCCTGTTTGTGCAGCATATCTTCAAACATGCACATGTGATCTAGTGTGGGCACATTCATTGTCATTCATCTCTTCACATGGTGACTACATCTCTATTTGGTGGGATTACTACTATTCTGCTTCCACACAATATACCGATGACCTATACATTCTTCTCCTCCCATGTTGATATGATTTGGGTAACATTCTGCCTCTTAATCACAAACAACAACTCAAGATCTTACCCACTTTGCTTGTACACTAGCCATAAACTTGTCGGTTGGCAACTACTCACTGTCAACACAACACTTACCAGTTGACATCCTTTCCTTACTGGTTAAAGATTGTACCAGTAGCCTATCCATTTCATCCACACAAGTCAAACACTAACTTGTTTACCGGTGAATCTAGTGGTCACTCAATTGAATGACATCCTTTTCCTTACTGGTGACCTTTAGCACTTGTTGACATCAATGACTGCATGTTAATAGGAAATATGAGTTGACAGAAATGCGAATGACAAAAAGAGTACAAGTAATGGTGCATCTTCCCTGTGCAAGCTATCTAGGCTCTGTTTTTGCTTCCTGTATTGATGTTGTTGCTTTAGATCTTAGGGGAGCACATAAGGATGAGGCTTTCTAAAAATAGTTAGAGAAGAATGATATCCCTATTAGAGGTAGTATTGCAGCCATTTGTGATATTTTTGGAAGGGTAAAAGAAAATCTGAGTAAGGCTACAACTTGTTGTGGTGTACTCTTTTGGAGAAGGAATTTCAATTGAAAGAAGAGATATTCAAATTTGTGTTCATTTCCCTTGATGTCAAATGGGGATATAATTTAGTAGAGTTCTCTTTGTCTTTGATGTCAAAATGAGAGAGATATAAAAGTTGAGTTTAGTTGTCTTTACTATTGGTGGTACACAAGTGTTGCCATCAATGAAAAAGGAGGAGAATGTTGGAAAATTGAGATGTTGTGTTTTTTGTCATTGATGTCAACCTATATTTTATTGTCATTGATGTCACTATGTGAGTGTTATAGTATTGTTGACTTGTTTGGTAAAGATATTAAAAGAATGGTGTAGTTGAAGTTTCAATACGCATGAAGGAGTATTGATGTCTTGTTGAGTTATCTTAGAATATTATGGAGATGTTGAAGTGTTTTTGGAAGGATGATATAGTGAAAGCTTTCATATGCATGAAACAATATTCATACAAGAAAGAGTTTTTAACGTGTCAGTGGAAGAATTCCTTGTGTTCTTCTATTATGTGAAGTTTATGTGTTGTGGCTTTGGATATAATTCTTATGTTCTGTGTACATTGCACTATCAGATTTGTAAGTCCTTTGTTTCTCAAATGCTAGAGTTGGTCCTAGTAAGGTTGTTTATCATAACTGGTCTAGAAATTGCTTGGTGGATTCTAGATATGTGGATTTAAGTGCTTCAAGTCGTGGGCATATTTATGTGGTTTGTGTAGTATTCTAGTTCAAGTTTTAGGTGATAATATTATTGGTGATTGGAGTTATGATGTTTTGAGTTCTATGTTGTCAACTAGTCTAGTTTTTAGCTGACTGTTGCATTGTATCCTACTTGGATCATATTATTTTGGTCAAAGTTTTTTTTGGAGACAGACTCTTGTTCATGTTTTGGGTCTCTCGATGGCGAGTGGAGATCCACACAAAATTTATATTGGAGCATAGTTTTGGGTTGACTGATTAACGTGCTTTAATGTTCATCTACATGTTTCATTTGATGTCGACCTTAGAGGATGTGTTAGCATGTGCATTTCATTGGAATTAACTTAGATGAATATTATTTGATGTATTTGGGTCCTCTCTATTTCCTATAGTGGAGTGGAATGAATATTTTAGGTCTGGATAGGTCAAATTTATGTAATAATGTATATGCTATCTATGGTTGACCTAGTCAAGGGTTTTAGTGATTAATATTATATATAAGTAAGTGTAGATATGTGAGTAAATGTATGAGAGGTGCGTTATTTGGAAAAAATATATTTTGATTATTTTCAAGAAGATTTGGTGTTAGATTGATGCAATAATTAGTTGTGAAGAGCTTTGATGATGATATCTTCTGAATGACAACATTTTGAGATAGTGTCTAAAAAAAGAAGCGTTTTCCATGATCTTGATCATTTGATATAGTGGTTCAAGGATAATTTCATGATTAGGAGATCTTGTTCCTTTTAGTTCAACTATTTCTTTCTTTATTGGAAGATAATGAGTCTCTTGGTAGCTTCTGTATATTCCATTGAGATAATGTGTTTAAGCTCTACAAGTCATTTGTATCTTGGGCCTTAAGGTTGTGCACCTTAGTTCTTCAAGTCCTATTAAGACTAGTGGGTTTTGGATGCATGATTGTAATAAATTATATTCATATTGTGAGTTTGATTATCACCATAGTTTTTCTCTACTTGGGTTTTCCATGTAAATCCGTTGTTCATTTGTATGTTGTGCTTTGTTCCTTCATGATTTATTATTGTTGTGATTATATGGTTGTGGTTAAAAGTTTTAAGATCATAAATTAAGTACTTTTGAGGTTTGAACTAATTCACCCCTCTCAGTCTTGTGGTGTGTTCAACACCTCTACCATATAGAATTCTTTTGGGTAGACCTTAGCTACATGTTCTAGGAGCAATTTCATCTACCCTGAATGGTTTTGTTAAGTTTGTTGCTAACAATCTAGTAATTATGATAAAATACATGACCATGATGTTATGAATTTATGTCAAATGGTAGTAGTTGGTCAGGATTTAGTTACACATACCTTTTAGAACTATATTCCTTCGATATCTTCTAACATGCCAACAACTACTACTATGGTCTCTTCTAAAAAGGAAGCCTAGGAAAAAGTTGTCCATAAAGAAGAATCTCCTAATAAATAGGATCCTCCCAAAGAGGACCATCCTAAGGTAGATCCTCCTAAATAAGAAATTCCCAAGTCTACCCTTGCTCAGATTCATCTCTTGCTAAATCATCTTTTGATTTATTCCTTCTAAAGTGAATGCATGTATAAGTGATGATTGGGGAACTTTAGACTTTACTGAATCTCATATTGGTGAATATAAGGTAAATCTAGTCTAGTTGAACATTCCTAAGATCTCATTCACTGCAAGTAAAAAGGATGATTTTACATCTATAAAGTTGGGTGATACTTATCATGTTGATAGTCTCTTCTACACAAATCCACCAACCTCTAAAGAGTTATATTATATATATGGACTAGAGCATGAAATATGGCTATGGAGGTAGGGGTTGTGAACTAGATGAGAAAGGTATTTATGTCCTTTTGGTTTCTAAACTTTGTCACTCTAATACTAGTCTCAGATACTGCACCACATCTAGTAAGACAAAACCATGGTTGAATATCAACATGATTTCTTCCAATCCTCTATCTTTCTTAAGCTTACTCATCTTGAATATATTGAATGTAGTACAAATTCTAAGGAAATTCCTTTAGATGTTTTCTCTTTAGAGGAAGCCCTAGAATAAATCTTGGGTGTGTATGCTAATCTCCATTTTTATCATCATAAGCATCAATTATGCTATTGTTTGAATAGTCAAGCTTACTTTGGAAAATCCATTATGAGTACCGATAAGAAGGACTATTTATCTCATGATAGTGATAGCATATTTTCATCGCATCTTGAAGATTGTAGCGCTATCCTTAAAGGGGATACTACTGATGTTATCATAGATCCTAAATATTCTGAGAAAGTAATTAATATTGGAAAATGTCTTTCCTGATAAGAGTCTTAATCACATTCTAATTCTATTGCATCATTATTCTAATATCATTACTTGGTCACACAAGGATAGTCCTAGTAATGATGAATTAATGGTGGTTCACAATATCGTATTATGTCCCAATGCCACGCTTGTTAAAAATAAGATTTGAAAGACATGAATCCTGTAATGGTGAAAAATTAAGGTTTCCACCACAAGAAGGGAGAAGATCACTAATTTTAGACTTAGGGACCAATACATAAAAGAGGGGTGAATCTAATAGATCTAGCCACAAATCAGCAAGGAGAGGGCTGAGAATTCTTATTAAATTGACTAGGATGGAGATTGATTCCCACTTTTAAGTTGAATTGTTGAAATGTTGAAATTAGGATAAATGTGTTAGAATTGAGATAATTATGCACAAATAGTGAGTTGTACAATCATCAAATAGAGCCACGAACTTGGATTTGAGTAATATAAGAGTATTTGGACCTGTTCCAAGAAGGAGTTCCTAATTTGTCGGGACCAAAATGATTTTTTCTCTAGTCCTACACACTTTTCACCATCCAAAGGGGAACCTGTTCATCTCCGTAAATACTGCCAATCCTAAGAATCACAACTTTGCACCTATTTCCTAAACATAGAAACAAGGGCAAAATGGATGGGAATAGGGGTTTGCCTAAGTCAAACCCCAATTTAGGAATTAACCTTGAATGCAACATTGCAAATACTGAAATAAATAATGGAAAGATATAATTGTTGATGGTGATGCTTTGCTTCTTGAATGTAATCACATATATTGTATGAAATAGCATGAACATGATAAAAACCTAATCACACACACATGCTTGCATATTAATGATATAATTTTTCTCCACAATGGTTGAATGAAGAATATGCAGCCTTGAAGACCTCTAAAAATGCTTGATGATGGATGTTTCATGAATGCTAGGATGCTAAATTGATTGCTTGGAGACTTAGATTGAAATGAATTGATTTATGTCTTTATATATGGGATTTTATGTCAATTACAGATTAGGCCGACCTCCAATGGTCATGTTGAGCCACCAATTCCATTTCTTGTCAGAGAGATAGGACCCATCTCATATTTCAAAATAGGGTCTGACCAAGGGGGACTAGTGTGCTATCTTTCTAGTCCTCCTTAGTTAGGGGCCTCAATAAGTCCTAGGGAGAAGGATATACCTTTAGGAAATCAATTGGTAGGTGTACATGACATCAGAATTGGAATTAAGACACTAAACAAACCCATGTAGGAGATGAGGAGGAGACACGCTAAAGTAGGGGCACAAACATGACATTTCAATTGACCCAATGACAACTTACGATGCTACAATTCCTAAATTCTTATTGCTAGTCAAGATCAAGATAGAAAAGCTTCTAAAAGACGGTTTTATCTATCCTATTAGCTACTCACCTTGTATATTGAATATTGTCACCATTAGTGAACTCGATGGTTGTATTCATATTTGCATTGATTTTCATGATCTCAATAAGGCTTCTCTTAAATATTATTTTCTACTTATCAATATTAATAATGATTATTTATTTGATTTCAAGACATGCCTTTCTCTCCTTTATGGATGGCTTCTCAAGTTACAATTAAATCCTTATTAATTTATAAGATTAGTATACAACATCCTTCACAAATCCTTTGCATACCTTCCATTATGTAGTCATGCCATTTGGGTTCAAGAATGCTAGATAAACCTATCAACATGCAATGAATCTTATATTTCATGATTTTATTGACAAGATTCTAAAATATTACGTCAATGACATCTTGGAAAAATGTATAACTTGTAAAGATCACATAAGATCTCTCATTGTGGAATTCAATTCACCATGAATAAGATCAATGCAAATTTTAACATGTCTCCACCTAAAAATATCCCACAACATTGTAGTTTGCAAGGGAAGATTCAAGTGATTTGTATTTCAGTTAGCTGATTTTACCCTTCCATTCATATTTTTGTTGAAGAAAGATGTGTTTCAAATGGGATGATGAGTGTTAAGAGCCTTTCAATTCTATCAAGGGCTATTTGACCCATCCTCCTATCTTGATGCCAGATATGCAAGATAGACACTTTCTTATTTATATCTTAGTATCACCTAATGCTTTGGAAACCTTATTGGCTTAGTATGATGATGATGGTAAGGACAAAGTGGTCTATTATATTTACTACATTTTGGTTGATTACTAAACTTGGTATTCTATGATGGAAAAATAGAACCTTTCTCTAATATTTGAACATAAAAATTTAAGACACTATCTTCTTCATACAAAACTTGAGTGTTTCTTAATAATGATCTCCTTAAAAACCTCTTTTCTAGGTCTTACCTTTTTGGAAGGTTAGTGAAATGGGTGATGTTTCTTTCTAAGTTAGATATTAAGTTTGTAACTAAAAGATCAATCAAAGGTCAAGCTGTCATTGATAAATTGGCAGAAGCTCCTTCACCTAAATTGTTTCCTACTTTAGATTTGTTCCATCAAATTAGAAATTGTTTAGAATCAACCATGATCCTATATGAGAAATGTACTTTGATGGATCAAGATGCCAAACTAGTTCTAGAGCATGTGTGGTTTTAATCCCACCCGAAGGAAAAGCAATTCCTGTTTCCTTTCGAGTTGAATTTCATTGTACAAATAACATCACTAAGTATGAAGTCCTTATTTTTGGCTTGTGTGCTGTGATTTTCTCCAAAGTTAAACATATTCACATTCATAATGATTATGAATTCATTCTAAATCAGATCACGAGAGCCTACTATGCTAAACAATCCAAGCCATCTCAATATCAAGATTTGGGTTTGACTTTGCTTAATCATTTTTCTTCTTATAATATTGATAATGTTCCTAGGAGAAAAAATCATCATACAGATATAATGAAAAGTGCAACTTCCCTTGTATGTCTTGACTAAAGTGCAAACAAATATCACTTTTTGGTACACATTCTTTGCTCTCCTTTTGTCTCTAACAAACCCAAACTCAATAGTCAATGTGTGCTCACATACACTCAGGGGAATAGTTTCCTTACATCTACAACTACCCAAAGTTTTGAAAGTTATCCTAATGGTGCTATTAAGAATACTCGTGTTTGGATTCAAAATCTCTTACCTTTCTATATTATCTCATCTAATGTACTTTATTTTAGATCTTACAATGTTATCTGCTCTTTCAATGTCTTACTAAAGATGTGATACCCCTCACCCCTCAAGAAGCTCATTTATGCTTTGGAGGTGGATATTTTAGTAGTTGTTGATAGTGAAGACTAGGAATTGATTCGACTTAGGCTACTGGTTTGGGTCCATGGTATAGAAATAGACCTTTCATCCAACTTGTAGAGTAGTGTCCTAGCATAGGAAATACACACACACACACACACACACACACACACACACACACACACACACACACACACACACACACACACACACACACACACACACACACAACACACACACACAATAGCATTATATTATATATATCCAGAAGTAGTAGAATAGAATGAGTATAAAATAAGTTGGATGATAAATGATAGATTGTGATCAAGAAATCTTGATGTTCTTGGAAATTGATCATATAATATAATGATGTTGTTGTTGACCTGAATATCCATGTTATCATATGGTTGCATGTCATTCAGTAATGAATTTTGTTTTATTCGAATTCATTGTTATCGTTGCTAGTTTCCTTTACCGTGTCTACCTAGGTATAAAGACTATATTAAGATATATTTGTGGTATAGATCTCAAGACTATAATTTTCTATTAACTCTTGCTAACATTTTGGTTCCTGTCCTGGGACCCTAGAGTGAATAGTGAAAAAAAATTTAGTAGAAAGAGAATCAATTTGGATGTAAGTTGATCTTTTTTAGAACCTTAGGGCCAACCTATGTGAGAGGGCGGTAGGCAATCGGGGGATAATGAATCAAAAGGAGGGAAAGTTCTAGAAGGATCCCTAAAAGGGAGCAACTAATCATATTTCAGAGGATAGAAAGATATATACATGAAGTCATGGTGAGGACTGGAACAAAATACCATGAGAAAATGAGAGACTAAGAATAAAAGAGAGACCATAGAAATGATTTCAAAAGAAATGGTCACATGAATACTAGAAAAAGGAAAGCACAATATACTCAACAAAGGGAGGAGAGACATCAAAGGAGATTAAAAGAGATGAAAAGGGGGTATAACAAAAGAGATTCAACATGTTGGTGGAAGGTAATTTCAAAGGGAAGAGTTAGTGGATGAAGGAGGGTGAAATTGAGCGCACTGACATGGGTGTGGCCAAGGATAGAAAGGGTAAAGAAAAGATACGAGAAGATGAAATTGCCACATCATAAGTAAAAGGAGTTAAATTGAGGAAGCCAATAGAATTGCAAAATAAATTAGTCTTGATCTTGAGGAAATATTAGGGATTTCTAAACTATTACCAAACATTAGTCAACTGTTAGGTTTGGAATTAGTAAGGCACTATGAACTGTGACCACCCTCAGACTAGTAGCCATCCCCTAGGCCAATTACAACTAATATAAATATAATTACAGCTAATAAAAGAACAACAACTGTAGAAAAAAATGAAAGAGGTGAATGAAAACATGATTTATAGACATTATACACAATAGATTGGGATAATATTGAAAGAGACAACTAGGTGATTGTGTGGGGTTGTAACCTAGGAGATATCATACCTGCAAATTCAAATCACTTTGAAAGCCATGGATAACATGTAAAATATGTCCACATTTAATAAGGATACAAGAAATACCACAAAAACCATTCTCTTACTCGATACAATGAGGTAGGCTCGAAACAAAACATGGGATAGCATCAACTATTTGATTTTGTTAGATCACTGAGGAATGAACCATTAAAGTGGTATCGTAGGACATATCCACTGAATGATAAGGAATGGAGTGAAGTAAAACATGAATTTTTGGAGAGATTTTATAGCTTGGAACTACTAGTTCAAGGAGTACCCAAATTGGAAGAGCTATCCCAGCAGGATGGTGAGTCGATCATGAAATTTGATAGAAGATTTAGGGAAGTTGTGAGAAGACTAGAATAACCTCCCAATGAAAAACAAAAGATGGAATTTGCATTCCAATACTAACATTGGAACTACAAATGGTTCTAGAAGGCAAATGTTTTGATACATACTTTGAATTAGTAACCTTATCCTATAGAATTGAAAGTCAATCATGGTTCAAGGTAGAGTAAAATAGGGAAAGGTGGAACATTAAATTTTTTAATTAGAATTGGAATAATGATAATTGTGGCAAGAGATTATGAAGAAATAGATAGGTCCTCAAAGGCCAAACTTCTAGTGTTCATATTGTAATAGATAAGGTCATGTGTATAATGAATTCCCTAAAGAGATTGGGGAGAAGAAGGTGAATGCACTAAAGGTTGACTTATAGATGATGCAAAAGCCTAATACTATATACTGTGGTATTTATGGACACTAGGATGATCATGAGATAGTGGATTGTCCTTCCCTTCAACTCTGGGTAGAGGAGGAATCTAATTATGATAGAGATATAGTATATATGATGGGTATGGTAGAAAGAAATCCATATGTGCAAGAGGCTAGATATATAATACCACCATGGTAGAATAATCAAAGTAATATCAATACAATAAAAAAATACAAAACCTTTCAATAATAGATCATATTGGGGAGGAAGAGGTTAAGGTTAGGGAAGAGGATATAATTCTACCACCACTTGTTTCAATTACGACAAGATAGGCCATTATGCAGTTGAATGCTAGGGAGAAAAGAGGAACACATGAAGATTTTGTGGCCAAGAGGAACATGACATGTTTAGTTGTGAAAAGGTAAGACAAGATTATAAGAATCTGATGCCAGGAGCATGAAGCAAGGGTCCACATACTTTAAGTATAAACAAGGGGGCTAGGCTCCTTTGAAAAACCTTAAACACACAACAAGATGAGACAAGGAAGTTCTGCATGACTGAGAGAGATGTGAGATACATATTTGATGAAAGTAATATCGAACAATCCTCCGAGGACTCAAAAGCATACTGAAAGGAAAAATCAACAATACTAACTAAATGGGAAACAAATATTAGGATGCAACTGATAGCCTCGATTGAGGAAGACAACTTGGAGGAGGAGGAGTAATTTTGGCCAACTAAGACGAAATACGATCAGATCATTGAACAAACCCAGAAGATAGTAGAATAAGAACAAGCCAAATAGAGGGAGAAAAACGTAACTACTTCACTAGCTAAGAGGCAAAGTGTTTAAAGAAACTGACCTGAATGGTAGGATATCATGATCTACTAGAAAATTGAAATGATTTAATAAATATTGGAACAAACAAGTGGTACCATAGGTTAGGAGAGTAGGAAAGCATTGGAAGACAAGGCCTATTATGATGGATCTAGAGATCCATCACAAGAACATTAGTAGAGTGATGGTGGACCTCAAAGTTGATGTCTATTTTCTACTAAAAAGAATATGGGAATTCCTAGAAAGATCAATACTTGACCTCACACCTTACAACATCATTCTAAAGCATGGGATTGGAATTAAAAAATTGGGAACATGGGGGAATGTTGAGGTAAATATTCATGGTCTCAAATAACTAGTGGATTTTGATGTAGTAGCAGTAAAAGAAATCTTTAATTCATTTGATGCATTGCTAGGATTGCTAGGTGATTTTTTGATGCAAGAGGAATAATAGATACTTGAAAGGAGAAAATCACATTTGTAGACAACTAGAGAATAGTACACACCCCTTTGGGAAAAAGTGTTGAAGAAACCTATGTGGAGGAAGTAAATATGACAAAGTATGAGGATGGTCATAGAAATATTAACACCATTGCCAAATTATTCACTACCAAAGTGAAGGAGAACCAAAATTTGAAGGAGGAATTTAAATCAATGAAATAGAAGGGACAACATACAATTACATAGTACTTGAAGTTTGGATGAATGGGGAGATAAAAATGTATTCTTGCAAGATCTTTAGATATTGGAAGGTTTTCATGATCAAAAGGCTGGTTGGGGATGAGTCATCAGAAGGAGAATCTAGTACATGTGATACATCTAGTGAAGATTCCATGGATGAAGATGCTAGTGAGGAGGAGATACAAGAAGATATCTACACTAATAGTTGGAGTGATAAAGAGGAAGTAACTTGCCTAGTCAAATGAATCACAAGGGGAATATCAAATATCATGCTACCAAAATATTCTAGAATTGATGATTTAAGAGCATACATTGATTGGATTGAAAGAACTCTAAAAACTAAAGGCCATAGATGGGAGATTAAGAGATATACACTAATTTTTCCGTGCTGCATACTAGTTCAATACACATAACAAGACCATTAGATGTTAGGAGGCATTCAAAATCCTAATGAAAGATATATACCTATTAGAAAATGGAGAATTAAAGAAAATCCCTAAATATGACAAATACATACTACCAAATTTTATCTATGCACATTCTTTTTATAGTGAATGTTTAAGTGTATAGGTATTCCTATAGGATCTAGATATGGCAGTTTATACAAATTATGTAATATTCAAAAACAAGCACTAAATCATGAAGTATCAAACTCTAATGAAATTTGGCATAGAAGATTAGGACATCTTCAATTTAGTGCCCTACCTTCTATAGGAAAGATTACCACAGGATTACCAGATCTAAAATTTGATCATGTTGAAACTTGTAAAGCATGTGCTCTAGGGAAGAACTCAAAAAGGTCCTTTCCCTCAAGTGAACACAAATCAAAAGTTGTACTAGAACTTGTCCACACTGATTTGTGTCGTCCAATGTCATTACCATCACTAGGGGGTTTCTTGTATTACGTAATATTTGTTGATGACTACTCTAGGAAAACTTGGATCTATTTCATAAAACGCAAGGAATCAAATGAAGTGTTATCAAAATTCAAAGAATTTAAAGCCTTAGTGGAAAATCGAACTGGAAAGAAAATAAAGAATCTAAGATCAAATAATGGGGGTGAATACATCTCTGAAAATTTTATAGAATTCTACATTTCTGCCTTATAATCCTCAACAGAATGGAGTCACAGAAACAAACAAACATAACCATCATCGAAGCCGCTAAATCCATGATGCATGATCAAAATATACATATCTCATTCTGGGTTGAAGCCTCAAATATAGATGTGTATATTCAAAACAGATGCCCTCATTCAATCCTAGAGAATATAACACTTGAAGAAGCCTTTACAGGAAATAAACCAAATTTAAGCCATCTAAGAATCTTTGGTTGCCACGTGTATATTCGCATTCCTAAAGAAAAGAGAACCAAACAAGAACCCTTTGGGAAGAAAGGCATATTTGTTGGCTATAGTGAAACCACTAAAGGATATAGAGTCTATATTCCAGGGCGAAGATCTATTGAAATCAGTAGAGATGTCAAATTTGAAGAAGATGTTGCTTATAAACTCTCTCTAAGTGCAGAAGATGATCAAAACACAAAATCAGATGAAAATATTACAGTGGAGAATCAGAGGGAGAATAGCATAGAAAATCATGAACTTCAATCACCTAATTTCGAGAATGCTGAAAATCCTAACAACAAGAAAAGACCACTATGGGAAAGAAAGATGATTGAAGAAAATAAAGTGGAACCTGATGAAATATTCAAAGAGAATAAGAAAAAAAGAAGTCAATCATGCTATGTTGCACTCATGACCAAACTTACAAAATCTGAACAATCAAATGTTGAAGAAGCCTTCACATGTCAAGCTTGGAAAGATGAAATGATTAAGGAATACCAGTCTATATTAAAGAGATGTCTGGGATATTGTATCTAGACCAAAAGACAAATCAGTTGTCTCATCAAAGTGGTTATTCAAAATCAAATATGCACCAGATGGTAGTATTGAAAAACACAAAGTTAGATTCATTGCTAGGGGGTTCTCTCAAAAGGATGGAATTGATTACGAAGAGACATTTGCTCCAATTGCCCGATATACTTCTGTGAGAACCATCATTGCCATTGCAGCTTCCAAAAAATGGAAAATACACCAAATGGACATAAAGACCGCATTTTTGAATGGTATTATTGAGGAAGAAGCATACATAGAATAACCTAAAGGCTTTGCTACACATGATAGAAAGCTCTATGTGTGTAGACTAAAAAAATCTCTCTATGGCCTTAAGCAAGCTCCCAGGGCATGGTATGGAAGGATAGATAGTTATATCTCCAAACTAGGATATTCCAAAAATGAAGCAGATTCTAACATATAATTCAAAATATTGGATGGTGACATGTTAATACTTGTTGTCTATGTTGATGACTTGTTGATAATAGGAGAAGATCACTATTGGCATATGAGCAGAGTGTGATGACATGATGATATTGTATGTTGTCATTGATGTCAATATGCTAAAGTATGAACTAGTATATTAAAGTAAGCAAACTGGCAAGAGAACCGGTATGATGATGTGAACTGGTATATGTGAAAAAGTGAAGTGGTATGTTGGTTCAAGTGAAGCGATATGTTGGAATGTGAACCAGTATATGGAAAGTTTTGTATCGGGGTTTCATTTGGTATGACTACCGGTTAGTAGTCTCAGCTTCAGGGTCTCCGATTGATGCATTTCAAGTTTGTGTGATTCGACTGACGACATCTTGTGATGGGTTAGCATTGAAATGAAGATCATATCATGTTGCCACGTTAGCCTTGCATGCATGAAGGATTTCCTTGAGGATCTTGCATGAAGAATATTGATCCTATCTACCTTGGGAATGTGCGAAGTCTCAGTAAATGGTGGAGAATGCGTGATGGGTTATCAAATTCCAAAAGTGGCAAAGAATGAACGATGGAGAACGTCTTAAGATCTATTCAAGACTATTTTATTCAATGCAATGTGTTTGAATGGTCAGGATTGGACCAACTATATTGATAACCTAAATGTTTAGGGTTTAGGGTTTATGCTGCCGACCTATTTGTTTCCTATAAGGTCAATGATGATTTGCACTGTAAAGTTGTTGGCAAATGTTATGTGTGTATCCAAGTGAAGAGATACTTGATTCTTGCCAGATTGGAGAAGTGTGTTGATACCTGCAGAGTGTGATTGCAGAAGCAAAGGAACTAAAGTGGATCTGCCTTGGCATTTAGTGCTATAATCAGATCAGTGTATTACCTGTTGACTTCTAACCATTTCAGTAGTTGGAAAATCCCTTAACCGGGTAGCTTTAACAGGATTTGTGTAAATCCTTTAACAGGGTGACTCAAATCAATAAGTTCAAATTCTCTTGCGAGGTGACCTTTAACAGGGTTCTAACCTTTAACTGGGTATTTAGCCATCCCTTAACTAGGCGATCCCTAGCAAGATCGGTTCCTAGCAGAACCTATTGTAAAGTCCTTAACCGGACTATGCTCCTAATAGAGTGGACTTTAGAAGAGTTCAAGAACAACTTGTGGGTATTCATTTCCACCATGGTTTTTCCCAGTTGGGTTTCCACGTGAAAAATCAGTGTGTTATGTGTGATGCTTTTTCATGTGATATCTTAGTGTTTTCTGTCAAGTGGTAAAGCACGCTGATCTAGTGGTCATTATATTTCTGATGATGTATTACTTGCTTATGCATATGGGTGAAGTGGGAATGAGTTATTAGGTTTTGTGAAGATCGAAGTGTTACCGGTTTATGTGTTTCACAGTCTCACTGTGTTTTACGGATAGTTCCCTGATTTAGATTGGTGATCCTGTTTACCAGTTAGTGCAGTCTTCATAGTCAAAGTGGAAGGAAGTTTTTGTCTATACTAATTCACCCCTCCTCTCAGTATCTATTGAGTAGTTGTTGTTCATCATTATTCATCAATTGGTATCAGAGTGTCCTCCAGGTCCTCTATGTTATAAGCTTAACCGCTTGAGGAAAAGATCCTATTCTAATGATGAAGAGGGAAGGTCCTAAGTTCAATAGAGATATCTTTAAGATATGGAAGGACAAAATGAAGATATACATTAAAATCATGGGTGCTCAACACTGGAGCTATGTTGAGAATACCTATGTTGTCCCTACAGGTACTCTCACCAATGATCAAAGAAGAGAAATTTAGGAGAATGGGCAAGTAATGGAACCTCTTATAAGCAGCCTATCTGATGTTGAGTTTATAGATGTTCAAGAAAAAGACAATCCCAAAGATGTATGGGATACTTTGGAGTCTATCTATGGTGGTGATGAGCATGTGAAGCAAGATAACGAAGAAAGCCTTAGAGGAAAGTTTGAAGACATGCAGATGGTTGAAGGAGAGACCATTCAACAATATGGGATAGGGAATAAAACTGTTGTTGGAGACATCAAGAGTGCAGGAGGTACAATGGATGATTCCACCATTGTTAGCAAAGTTTTGAGAACCTTATTACTGGTCTATGCAATAAGGGTTGCCACTATTCTGGAATTGATATCTTTTGACAAGACAAAGGTGTCCCTAAATTCCATCATTGCTAAGTTGACCGCATATGAGCTAAACAGTTATGATGGTAGTGTTTAGAAGACTGATTCAGCCTTTAAAACATCTGCTGCACTATCTAGAAAGGGTAAAGAAGCTAGTACTAGTTGTGAACCTAGACAAAGAAGAGATATGGATGATGAGGAGATCCTGAAGGAATTTGAAGATCTTTTGGCCAAGAGACTTCCTAAGGGAACTGGAAAATATAGAGGTAAGCTCAATTTGAAATGCTTTTCTTGCAATATGATAGGATACATTGCTATAAACTGTCCTAATGGTGATAATAGGGACAAATCAGAGAGGTTCAAAAAGTTCAAAGGATGAAATAGGAGAAACTGTCTTGTTGCAGTTGATGAAGGTGTCACTGATGATGAATCAGAAGATGAAGAAAGTGAAGACATAGTATTTGTAGCTGTCAAGGAAGATGTGTCAAACAAGAAGGCTCTTGTCTCCCACTTTGATAATTCTAATGAATGGATTATTGACAGTGGTTGTTCTCACCACATGACTAGTGACTGGAGAAAGTTTCTGTCTCTGGAAGAGTATGATGGAGGTGTAGTCCAATTTGGTAATGATGCACCTTGTATGGTAAAAGGAAAAGGGTCCATCTCTCTAAATGGAAAAAGCAGTGCTGATAATGTGTATTGGGTAGAAGGTCTCAGGCATAACCTTCTAAGTGTTGCTCAGCTGAATGATAATGGACTCACTCTGGAATTCAAAGATGCAGTGTGCAAAATAAAAGGAAAGAGTGGTGAACTGATGGCCACCGGTATGCAAACCAAAGGTAACTTATTTCAGATGAATGCAAATAACAGTCAATCTCTAATGGCTAAGTTTGATGACAGTTGGATATGGCATAGGAGACTCTGCCATGTAAATTTTGATAACATTGTGAAGGCTAGTAAGATCAAGGCAATTAGAGGATTGCCTATGCTGTACAAACCGAAGAATCCTTTGTGCAGAGAATGTCAACTAGGGAAAATGTCTTCCTCAACCTTCAAAGGTAAATCTTTCATAGCAGAAAATTTACTTGATTTTGTGCATACTGATTTGTGTGGTCCTATGAAAACTAGGAGTGTTCAAGGAGATAGGTACTTTATGATTCTTACTGATGATTTCTCAAGAATGATGTGGGTCACATTCTTGAAAGACAAGTTTGAAGGTTTTGGAAAGTTCAAAGCCTTCAGAGCACTAGTTGAAAAGGAAAGTGGTAAGAGGATCAAATGCCTTAGAATCGATCAAGGAGGTGAGTTCACCTCTGGAAAATTCAATAAGTATTGGGAAGAGAATGGCATCAAGAGGCAACTGTCTGCCCCCCAAACTCCACAACAGAATGACCTAGTAGAAAGAAACAACCAGACTATAGTTGAAGCAACCAGAACAATGCTGATTGAAGGGAAGGTTGCTCACACCTTTTGGAGAGAAGTAGTGAGCACTGGAGTCTACACTATGAACTGGGTACTCATCAAGAAAGGTAAGGATAAAACACCTTATGAGTATTGGATCGGTAAGACTCCTATAGTAAGCTACTTTAGAGTGTTTGGTAGCAAATGTTATATCAAGAGGAGTGAACACCAGAGAAAGTTTGATGCAAAATGTGATGAGGGAATATTCCTAGGATATTCCAACAAGAGCAAAGCTCTCAAGTGTTTTAACAATAGGACTCAAAGAATAGTTGAAAGTATCAATGTTAGAGTTGATGAAACCTCTGAGGAAACTGACAGTGAGAAAGTGGTAGATGAACCGGTTGTAACCTTATAGGAACCGGTTGCAAAACAACCAAGTACCAATAATAGTGCTCCTACACCGGTAGATGCTGATGCTGATGAAGATAAGGATGAAGAAGAAAAGAAAGAGGAATATGTTAAGACCATTCCTAGGTATGTAAAGCTGAATCATGATCCAAAGCAGATCATAGGAGATAAGGATGCAGGAATTCTTACAAGAAGAAAGGTCAGAGAAAACTCTTGCATGATCTTTGAATTTGAGCCTAAAACATTTAAAGAGGCACATAAAGATGAAGACTGGATCAAGGCTATGGAAGAGGAACTTGACAAGATGGAAAAGAATGGTTCATGTTATTTGGTACCCAGACCTAAGCATAAAAATGTTATTGGCACCAAATGGGTTTTCAGAAACAAGTTGAATGAATATGGCACAATGGTAAGAAACAAAGCCAGACTGGTATGTTAGGGATATGCTCAAGAAGAAGGAGAAGACTATGGAGAAACCTTTGCTAGAGTAGCTATATTGGAAGGAGTTCGAATGATTCTTGCATATGCAGCCTTTAAGGGATTAAAAGTGTATTAGATGGATGTAAAATCTGCATTCCTGAATGGAATACTTGAAGAGGAAGTGTAAATAGAACAACCAGATGGGTTTTCCCTATCAGAAGATAGTGATATGGTGTGTAGGCTACATAAAGCATTGTATGGATTGAAGCAGGCACCTAGAGCATGGTATGAATGTTTACACTCCCATCTTGTGAAGATTGGATTTGAAAGAACAAGTGAAGATAGCAATATCTATTTGAAGTCAGAAGGAGATCAAATTTTGATCTAGGAAGTATTTGTTGATGACATAATTTTTGGTGGAGATGACAAGATGAGTCATGATTTTGCAAATGAGATGAAGAAGGAATTTGAGATGTCACTAATCAGAGAGATTAAGTTCTTCATTGGACTTTAGGTACAACAAATGAAAGGCGGTATCTTTATCACTCAGTCCAAATATGTCAAAGAGGTGTTGAAGACCTTTGGCATGGAAGACAACAAACCGATTGGTACACCAATGGTAACCGGTTGTAAATTGTCAAAAGAAGATGACTCAGCATTGGTGAATGAGAAGGAATATCGATCAATGATTGGTAAGTTGCACTATGTAGTACACAACAGACCAAACATTGCACATGCAGTGGGAATTACTGCATGTTTCCAGAAAAGTCTAAGAGAATCCCACTTGGTAGCAGTCAAGCAGATTCTTAGATATCTGAAGGGAAGTATGGACTATGGATTGTGGTATCCATATACTAATGATTTCAATCTCAAAGCATTTACAGATGCCGATTGGGTAGGTAATGTGGACAACCAGAAGAGCACAACTGGTGGTGCATTCTTTCTCGGTGGTAGACTAGTCTCATGGATGAGTAAGAAGCAGAGTTGTATCTCTCAGTATACAATAGAAGCAAAATATGTAGCAGCATTTATGAACTGCACTCAAATAATTTGGATGAAGCATGTACTAAGTGGTTTCAAAGTCCCTATATCTGAATAGGTGAGCATATTTTGTGATAACACAAGTGCAATTAATATTTCCAAGAATCTGGTATTGCATGATAGAACCAAGCACTTCGAGCTCAAGTATCATTTCTTGAGGGAGAAAGTTCAGAACAAAGAGGTTGTATTGGAACATGTTTCTAGTAAGGAGCAGTTAGCAGACATATTCACCAAGCCTCTACCGAAGGCTACATTTACCTATTTAAGAGGTGAATTAGGGGTGTTACCCCTTCAAGAGGTGAACTAAAGGTATGTGCTCCACATCAGTCAGGTATTTTATGGTCAAACCTTTTCATGATTGGTCTGTTGAAGGATGCTACTCCTCAGGGGAGCAACATAGTGGAACATAGATGTCTGTCCCTCCACTTTGGCATTGTTGTCAAAGGGGGAGAAGATGTGAAGCAAAGAGATATCTTTGTATATTGCCATCAATGCCAAAGGGGGAGACTGTTGGCATATGAGTAGAGTGTGATGACATGATGATATTGTATATTGTCATTGATGTCAATATGCTGAAGTATGAACCGGTATATTGAAGTAAGCAAACTGGCAAGAGAACCAGTATGATGATGTGAACTGGTATATGTGAAAAAGTGAAGCGGTATGTTGGTTCAAGTGAAGCGGTATGTTGGAATGTGAACTGGTATATGGAAATTTTTGTATCAGGGTTTCATTTGGTATGACTACCAATTGGTAGTCTCAGCTTAAGGGTTTCCAGTTGATGCATTTCAAGTCTGTGTGATTCGACCGACGACATCCTATGATGGGTTAGCATTGAAATGAAGATCAGATCGTGTTGCCATGTTAGCCTTGTGTGCATGAAGTATTTCCTTGAGGATCTTGCATGAAGAAGATTGATCCTATCTACCTCGGTTATGTGCGAAGTCTCAGTAAACAATGGAGAAGGTGTGATGGGTTATCAGCTTCTAGAAGCGTCAAAGAACAAATGATGGAGAATGTCTTGAGATCTGTTCAAGATTGTTTTATTCAATGCAATGTGTTTGAATGGTCAGGATTGGACTGACTGTATTGATAACCTAAATGTTTAGGGTTTAGGGTTTATGCTACAGACCTATCTATTTCCTATAAGATCGATGATGATTTGCATTGTGAAGTTGTTGGAAAATGTTATGTGTGTATCCAAGTGAAGAGATACTTGATTCTTGCCAGATCGAAGAAGTGTGTTGATACCTGCAGAGTGTGATTGCAGAAGCAAAGGAACTAAAGTGGATCTGCCTTGGCATTTAGTGCTATTATCAAATCAAAGTATTACCTGTTGACTTCTAACCATTTCAGCAGTTGGAAAATCCCTTAACCGGGTAGCTTTAACAGGCTTTGTGTAAATCCTTTAACAGGGTGACTCAAATCAATGAGTTCTTCAAATCCTCTTGCGAGGTAACCTTTAACAAGGTTCTAACCTTTAACTGGGTATTTAGCCATCCCTTAACCAGGCGATCCCTAGCAAGATCGGTTCCTAGCAGAACCTATTGTAAAGTCCTTAACCGGACTAGGCTCTTAACAAAGTGGACTTCTAGAGAGTTCAAGAACAACTTGTGGGTATTCATCCCCACCATGGTTTTTCCCAGTTGGGTTTCCATGTGAAAAATCAGTGTATTATGTGTGATGCTTTTTCATGTGATGTCTTAGTGTTTTATGTCAAGTGGTAAAGCATGCTGATCTAGTGGTCATTATATTTTTGATGATGTATTACTTGCTTATGCAAATGGGTGAAGTGGGAATGAGTTATTAGGTTTTGTGAAGATCTAATTGTTACCGATTTATGTGTTTCACAGTCTCACCATGTTTTACCGGTAGTGCCCCGATTTAGATCGGTGATCCTGTTTACCAGTTAGTGCAGTCTTCACAGTCAAAGTGGTTTAAGGAAGTTTTTGTCTATACTGATTCACCCCCCTCTCAGTATCTATTGAGTAGTTACTGTTTATCATTATTCATCAATCACCTCATTGCAAAATGTAAACAAGATCTTGTGGTTGAATTCGATATGAAAGATCTAGGTCTACTACACTATATTTTGGGCCTAGAAGTATGGCAAAAAGAGAATTATATTTTCCTAAATCAAGGAAAATACACCATTGATATCTTGACTAGATTTGGTATGATAGATTTTAAACCAATCTCCATTCCAATGGAAACAAATCTTCATAAACTCAAAAGTGAAGCAGTAGATTCAGAATCTATAGATCCTACATACTATAGACAAATCATTGGATCTCTTATGTGCCTAGTAAACACTTGCCTTGATATTTGTTATGCTACCAATGTGTTAATCCATTTCATGTGGGTGAATTCACAAAGCTAGTTCCCACTTTTGCCAACGAAGGAATTTGGCGAAAGTGGGAATTTCGGATTTGCCCATGTTCAAGCGAAATGGAAATGTTCGCTCGGACTACCCCTGGGAGTCCGAGCGAACCAACCTTTTAACTTGGGTTCGCTCGAACATCACGTAACTTTTGGGTTTGAGTGAACCCACTTTAATATTAATATTTTAATGGGTTCGCTCGAACCCCCCATTCGCTCAAACCCGTTGCGGTTAGGGTTTTTTTTTTAAATTTATAAATATCGAAAATGACAGTTAAAAGGTCATTATCAAATTTGACTTTTTCTGTCTGGTGGGGGTTGGATCGAACTAGTCGTCAGTATCACGTCACCAAGCTTTGTCTGCAGTAGTTAGCATCTTTCCTATTTCAGTTTTCAACCTTTGTTATATCAGGTGCACAAAATAACCCTTTGTTTGGTTTAATAATGTCTTTTTTTATTAAATTTGTAAATAATTTGTTTGTTAATTTATTTTTTTAATTAAATAATTGTATATAGTTATTGTTTTTCAACATTTTAGAAAAATGTTTGATAATTTATTGTTTTTCATTATTTTAGAAAAATGTTTGATAATTTAATGTTTTGATTGAAATGTGTCAATTTGTTTTTAAAATTACATAATTGTATAGATGTATATTTTTTTCGACATTTTAAAAAATTGTTATGAAAAACATAGAAAACTAACCTGTAGTAAATCAAAACTTAGAAAAATATTAGCAAAAAAAGAAAAACGTTAGAAAAATTAATTTAAATAAACATTAGAAAATTTAGATAACAAATTTAAACAAATTAAATTAAGGGGTCGTATGTGGTCCTAAGGGGTCACGCATGCATTAACACATGTGTGACCCCGTAGTAGGTCACATAGGACCCCTTATAACATCCTACTATACATATGACATTCCCCTTAGGATCACATAGTGTCATAAGGGGTCATATGTGGTCCTGAGGGGTCATGCATGTGTTATAACATCCTACTATACATATGACATTCCCCTTAGGATCACATAGTGTCATAAGGGGTCATATGTGGTCCTGAGGGGTCATGCATGTGTTATAACATATGCATGACCCCTTAGAACCACATATGACACCTTATAAAATCCTAGTGTGATCGACATACCCCTTAGTCCATCACATAGTGTCTTAAGGGGTCGTATGTTGTCCTAAGGGGTCACGCATGCATTAACACATGCGTGACCCCTTAGTAGGTCACATATGACCCCTTATAACATCCTACTATACATATGACATTCCCCTTAGGATCATATAGTGTCCTAAGGGGTCATATGTGGTTAGAACCACATATAACCCCTTATAAAATCCTAGTGTGAACGACATACCCCTTAGTTCATCACATAGTGTCTTAAGGGGTCGTATGTGGTCCTAAGGGGTCACGCATGCATTGACACATGTGTGACCCCTTAGTAGGTCACATATGACCCCTTATAACATCCTACTGTACATATGACATTTCCTATGTGTCCTAAGGGGTTGAATATGTGGTCCTGAGGGCTCACGCATGCATTAACACATGCATGACCCTTTAGTAGGTCACATATGACCCCTTATAACATCCTACTGTACATATGACATTCCCCTTAGGATCACATAGTGTCATAAGGGGTCATATGGGGTTCTAAGGGGTCATGCATGTGTTATAACATATGCATGACCCCTTAGAACTGCATATGACCCCTTATAGAATCCTAGTGTGAACGACATACCCCTTAGTCCATCACATAGTGTCTTAAGGGGTCGTATGTGGTCCTAAGGGGTCACACATGCATTAACACATGCGTGACCCCTTAGTAGGTCACATATGACCCCTTATAACATCCTACTATACATATGACATTCCCCTTAGGATCACATAGTGTCATAAGGGGTCATATGTGGTCCTGAGGAGTCATGCATGTGTTATAACATATGCATGACCCCTTAGAACCACATATGACACCTTATAAAATCCTAGTGTGAATGACATACCCCTTAGTCCATCACATAGTGTCTTAAGGGGTCGTATGTTGTCCTAATGGGTCACGCATGCATTAACACATGCGTGACCCCTTAGTTGGTCACATATGACCCCTTATAACATCCTACTGTACATATGACATTCCCCTTAGGATCATACAGTGTCCTAAGGGGTCATATGTGGTTAGAACCACATATGACCCCTTATAAAATCCTAGTGTGAATGACATACCCCTTAGTTCATCACATAGTGTCTTAAGGGGTCATATGTTATCCTAAGGGGTCACACATGCATTAACACATGTGTGACCCCTTAGTAGGTCACATATGACCCCTTATAACATCCTACTGTACATATGACATTCCCCTTAGGATCATATAGTGTCCTAAGGGGTCATATGTGGTTAGAACCACATATGACCCCTTATAAAATCCTAATGTGAATGACATACCCCTTAGTCCATCACATAGTATCTTAAGGGGTCGTATGTGGTCCTAAGGGGTCAACATACATTAACACATGTGTGACCCCTTAGTAGGTCACATATGACCCCTTATAACATCCTACTATACATATGACATTCCCCTTAGGATCATATAGTGTCCTAAGGGGTCATATGTGGTTAGAACCACATATGACCCCTTATAAAATCCTAGTGTGAACGACATACCCCTTAGTCCATCACATAGTATCTTAAGGGGTCTTATGTGGTCCTAAGGGGTCAACATGCATTAACACATGCGTGACCCCTTAGTAGGTCACATATGACCCCTTATAACATCCTCCTGTACATATGACATTCCCCTTAGGATCATATAGTGTCCTAAGGGGTCATATGTGGTTAGAACCACATATGACCCCTTATAAAATCCTAGTGTGAACGACATACCCCTTAGTCCATCACATAGTATCTTAAGGGGTCGTATGTGGTCTTAAGGGGTCAACATGCATTAACACATGCGTGACCCCTTAGTTGGTCACATATGACTCCTTATAACATCCTCCTATACATATGACATTCCCCTTAGGATCATATAGTGTCCTAAGGGGTCATATGTGGTTAGAACCACATATGACCACTTATAAAATCCTAGTGTGAACGACATACCCCTTAGTCCATCACATAGTATCTTAAGGGGTCATATGTGGTCCTAAGGGGTCAACATGCATTAACACATGTGTGACCCCTTAGTAGGTCACATATGACTCCTTATAACATCCTCCTGTACATATGACATTCTCCTTAGGATCATATAGTGTCCTAAGGGGTCATATGTGGTTAGAACCACATATGACCCCTTATAAAATCCTAGTGTGAACGACATACCCCTTAGTCCATCACATAGTATCTTAAGGGGCGTATGTCCAGTCCTAAGGGGTCAACATGCATTAACACATGCGTGACCCCTTAATAGGTCACATATGACCCCTTATAACATCCTACTATACATATGACATTCCCCTTAGTATAATATAGTGTCCTAACATATGACGTGTTAGATCTCTCTACTCTTGAATTTTTTATGTATGTCAAAGATTTAAATATGAACACGTGTTAGATCTCTCTATCTCTCTGAAATATATGTTATCTCTAGATCTGAAATATATGTTCTCTCTCTCTCTCACTGAAATATTTGAAATTTTTACATGTATTTTTTGAAAATGAAAATGATCTCTCTCTCTCTCTCTCTGCTTACGTATTTATTTTAACTTTATGACATGTACCTAGATAGATGGCATCCCAGGATATACCTTTGCAGGCTCCTGATCAGGATCCACCTTCACAGGCTCCTGATTAGGATCCACCTGCGTAGGCTCCACATCAGGAGCCACCACAGCAGGATCCCCCCTTGCCCGACATTGCTACTATTTTTCATTACAGTGATCGGGAGTTGCATAGGCTGAGGGCCATACTAGATGACCCTCGTACTGATGGCGTGTACAAGAGTACGTGCACGTCCATTTTTGATAGTTTGCGGACATTGAGGGACTGCTTAGTATCTCATACCTCATTCTCACCTGAGGTTATAGAGGATATATATAGACAGTTGAGGAGTGAGGTGAGGGGTCCTCATTCTTTTGTTGATGTGGTGGGGGTGGTCTCGAAGGAGACCATCAAGGAGAGATGCTTCCCACAATATCAGGAGAAGAGTAAGGTGAGGGGATATTAGGTTACCAGATGTATCGACCCATAGGTTGCATCACTGATTTACCCACGATTCTTAGCAGCCCATGGTCGTTATCCTAATAATGACCAGATTCCATTATACTTTGCACAACAGGTATTTGCTGAGGTTCATTGTCAGATGAAACCAAACTACCTTGATATTCCAGGATATTATGGACAGGGGAGGGGCAGGATTGCTGATAGAGATGCATATCGTAGGCGTGATAGAGCTCTGCCTAGACATAGGGACCTTGTTGGCCAGAGATTTCCTACAGTGGTCCCAGCCATGGCACCCATAGCGGATCATGTTGTGATTGCTTCTCAGAGAGAAGCAATTGATAGGATTGGACAGATTGCATCAGCAGTAGCCACCATATCTTCTGACAGGGTGGGCAGATATATGATGAGTCGACCATGTTCGCGATCATCCATAGATCATGCATCTTCTAGTCATGGGGGGGCTTCAGATTCAGATGATTGGTATATTTCTGTTGGCATCCCCTCCCCAGATGAGGTAGCAACTATAGTCAGAGGTAGTAGACATGTACAGATGTCGCAGTATTTAGCCGAGGACCTACTACATGCTTATAGTTTTATTTCATCTCGACTTGGGATACCATTGGGTGATGTTAGAGAGGAGATTCTCAGAGATGGTCAGGCTACAACGGCATCGATGCATACTCCGAGGCAGTCACATCATTCTCATCACTCTACGCATTCTCTAGGCACTGACCCACCTATAGATCACTCTGTTGCTGCAGAGGAGGAGCTACGAGCTGATCAGCTCCATATCACAGATGAGGGCCGGTTGGATTCATTTGAGGAGGAGATACGAGCTGATCAGGTACATATCACAGATGAGGGTTTGGACTCATTTGAGGATCAGCTGAGATATTTGAGCCATACTGGATTTATGGACATGCTACTACAGTCAGACACTTCATCCATGATGCCCACTCATCTAGTTAGCCCCTTGCACTCCTCAGTGATATGTACAGCTAGAGAGAGATATGCAGGCACGAGTGATGTTGTTGATATGATCACGGGACAGGATCAGACTATACAGCCTACTCCAGGTGATACACAGGTATGTACATGTACATGTGCGTTTAAAATTTTAGAAGATATGTATACATACATTGCAAATTTGTACCTGATAAATCTATATATATAGATCTCATGTTTAATAAATAATCTAGAGTTCTAAGTTTTAATTTGTAGATCATTTAAATTGATTGTGGACTAATCCTTAAATTGACAGTTAGCTCATGTCACTCCTTCCTTGAGCTCTGAGCATGTGCGTAGGAGAGATTCTTTAGATGCTGTTAGTGTACAGGTTAGTTATGGTTTTTGGTATATATATTTGATGTACATGCACGTCTAGAGAGATAGATATATTATATTTAATATTTAAATAAATTCTACTTTTGCAGGACTCCCCCTCAGATGGTCGCTCAGTTCGTAGCCGACATGATCCCTATTGATTTGCTCCAAACTTTATAGCTCATTTACATTTATCTTTTTATATACTTTCATATTATATATATTCATGCACGTACATGGAGTTTAGACTCTAGATTATACTTTATACCTGGTTTGTGTTTGACTCTAGATTATACTTTATAAGTTTTATATATGTTTGATTATATTAGATTTATACATGTTTGATTATATTCTAGATTTATGTACATGATGTTTGATTAAATTAGATTTAAATACATGTTTGATTAGATTGTATATTTCATGCATGTACAACGACTTGTTTAGACTCTAGATTATACTTTATACCTGGTTTGTGTTTGATTAGATTATACATGTTTGATTATATTAGATTATATTAGATTATACATGAAATGAACAAACTAAACTTAATAGGTCATGTATTGAATAGTTCACATCCAGTACATTCTAGGTATGTGAGCTTCTAGGTATGTATATTGTAGTTAAATAGTTCACAACATGTGCATGTCTTAATTCCATATTAAATATCAATTTTACAAACGTACATATTACATTCTAATTTAAATATGCATTTTTTAATTAAATACAAATACAATTACATACAATTAAACATGCACATTTAAATACATCCTAATTTGATATAATGTATAAATAAACTTAAAAAATATTTATCCTTTAGTTTCAAATGTTCAAGTTACTTGAGATCTAGAATTTATCTTGATTGTATTAATTAGATTTATACATGTTTGATTATCTATTAGATTTAAATACATGAAATGATTTTCAAATGTAAAAGAGTATGTATGATTATACATGTTTCAAGATTTTCAAACAAAAGAGTATGTATGAAATGAACAAACTAAACTTAATAGGTCATGTATTGAATAGTTCGCATCCAGTACATGTATATTACATAGGTATGTATATTGTAGGTATGTGAGCTTCTAGGTATGTATATTGTAGTTAAATAGTTCACAACATGTGCATGTCCTAATTCCATATTAAATATCAATTTTACAAATGTACATATTACATTCTAATTTAAATATGCATTTTTTAATTAAATACAAATACAATTACATACAATTAAACATGCACATTTAAATACATCCTAATTTGATATAATGTATAAATAAACTTAAAAAATATTTATCCTTTAGTTTCAAATGTTCAAGTTACTTGAGATCTAGAATTTATCTTGATTGTATTAATTAGATTTATACATGTTTGATTATCTATTAGATTTAAATACATGAAATGATTTTCAAATGTAAAAGAGTATGTATGATTATACATGTTTCAAGATTTTCAAACAAAAGAGTATGTATGAAATGAACATACAATTAAACATGCACATTTAAATACATCCTAATTTGATATAATGTATAAATAAACTTAAAAAAATTTATCCTTTAGTTTCAAAACAAGTTACTTGAGATCTAGAATTTATCTTGAACTTACATTAAAATTCAATTCATGTGGATTACTAAATGTATATATAGTTCATACCACATCAAGTGGTTCACAACGCTCTTCAATAACACTTAATATTTTGTCATGATCTTCACTATCTAGTCTCCACTTTTGAGACTGCCCTCGACGTGGAACTATTTGAAGAATTAGGCGAACAACAATGACCAAGTGACTATACTGATATACCTTGTTGTCAATTTGGTATTCAATGAAATGAATCCCATGTTGAACAATTTTAACTTGTTTGAAATATGTCCCTTGCACTACAACTGATCCTGCATGTACATGTATATAAGAAACGTGAGAAATTAAAAAATTTCACATAAGCGATTTGTACATGTACATGTACATATTCAAATCAGAACTCAAACCTGTGGGAAATGACATTCCATCACTCATCTCAGATTTTGATAACTTCTTTCTCTCTTCTGTGCAACGCAATAAATAATAACTAACACCTTCTATATTTCCATCTTCTGCTATGACTGCAAAAATATCTCCTTCAATTTGACACAAGTTAAATTAATTCTAAGTTATATGTCATTTTTAAGGAAATGTTTACATGTGTACGTCATGTATGTACCTTTTTTAATCAATCCTGAAATATGATCGTAATCAACAGAAATCAAAGGAATGTCTTCAAAGTTTTCATCCTCATTTGAATCCTCGTATGTGTCAGAAACATCCAGTGGCACCATTTTCCATTCACTAACATATCCAAGCTCTTGGTTCTTGCAATCAACATAGTTTTCGAAAATGCATTCAGAACAAAAACATGAATAATCCCTAGTGTATAATGTCCATGGGCGATTATCTGTACTCATGACACAATGCAAAGATCTTGTCCTCTCCACACTCTTGCATCCATGCATTGATTTTCTATCCACATCTGCAAAATGTACATGTGTACAAGAATGTACATGTAGATCAAGTTGTTAAATTAAAAAAAATTAAATAAAATACTAAAAGAAAACACGTACCGGTTATCTCCCAAAACATTCTATATGGAATGGGCTTATATGTTCTCGATGATGATTCCCCAGGATAATTCGGTTGCTCAAAGTGTTTCTTACACCATTCAACAACATCATGTGCATTTTCTATACATTCTCCTGTGTACTTTAGTTGATGCTTTCTTAGAGCATGTTTGATACAAGCTCCTGCACCATCATGTTCACCCTTTCCATGACCACTCTCAAAAAAACTCCAAACATGTGGTATTTTGTCATTTCAATGATATCTACATAGTGCATAAAATGGCCTCAAAGATTTAAATTGTGTCGCACATCCATCAGACCAAACAAAATGTTTAACTATTGTTATGCCTCTATCTTTCAAATATTCAAAAAACTTCTTAAAGCAATGTTGTACAAAAAGTGTGTCATGCTCCTTATCATCACTGATATAGAAGTGGTACTCTTTCTTAATGACACGATTTTCAAATGTACTATCAACACCATCCAAATTCATCTATGCATGTCGATAACACACATGCACAAAAATAGTGATTTGCTTTGAAAAGTAATACTATGATTGAATCTCTTTTTGATGTGCAAAAGAGTAATTCTCTGCGAAGTCAACTACAGATAGAATAGTTCCAAGTGGGAAAGTGTCTCTTAATCTTTTAAATTGTTCTGCTTGCCACTTGGAAAAAAAACCATGGCATATGTATGGTTTTATCAACTTACGAAAATTTTCCATAAATGTTCCAATAGGTATTTCCTCTTCTACATAATCTAGTCTTGTAGATTCCTTTCCAAATTTTGTTTCAAATTTTTGGTACTTGTAACTCTTGCAATTTACCATCTTCCTCATGTCAGTATCTTCATCTCTCAAAGGCAATTTAGCCAAGTCCCCACATGTTCCACAAATTCCTCTTATGCAATTTATTTGACCGGTTGCATTATCATCTGATTTATCACATAAGATGGATGCTATGAATTGACTTGTTTGTTTAGGAGGAGCATTTTCATAACCATCATTATCTTCTCTAATCTTTCGAAACACCTGATAGTACAAGTCAAATTCGATGTGATAACGACAACAACAAGTTTTGAAAACTTTGTTTAACTTCACATAATATGGCCTTAACCATTCAAACATGGTTTGTCCAATCTTTATATGAGGGTTTGTTTTAGTAAACAATACATACAATTCATGTTTTGTTGTGTATATCCAATGTTTTACATGGAGATCATAACGATCAGGACCAATCCTTTGCTTGATAACATCTCTACTATTTGATGAAGGGCGAGTATTATCATTCCAAAAACTTGTCACAAAGTTCCTAACAACATCTTCAATTCTATCAGAACGAGGAGCTCTACACATAATTGCCCAATTCCCTTCTGAGGTAGTATCATCCAAAATCTTTCTCCTTTTAACATATTTAGATATTGTCCTTCTACTAAAACCAAACTCAGATGACAGTGGAGAGATTTGTCTTTTTTGAGGCAATCTTTCATTTACTAAAGATGTCAACATCACTCTTCTTGAAATGGTCTTATCTAGTTTTCGAGATTTTTTACCAGTGTTCACCAAACCTTTCTTAACATTATCAACAATAGATTTTTGTAGCTGAGAAGATTTCCTCTTTTGACTTGTTGCATCTATATCCAACAATTTCATTGGATCTATTAAGTCTTTATGAGTAAGTACAATTGATAACAATTGAGCTTTTTCTAGTGTAGTATCAAGATTGTTGAAATGCGACATTATTTCTTTTCCACTTTTATTCATTGACCTCCTTTTAGTATGTCTAGGTTCTTCACTGAGACGTTTCAACTCATCCACATCCATTTCAAGTAAATGATCTAAATTTTTATAAGAAATATTTCTCTTCACCTGTTTAGCTAGATCCACAATATGCTCATCCATATTAGTGGTAGGAGGTAAGGAGCCTGACCCCTCTCCTTCAAAGGTCTCCATTGGTTCAACTTGGACAATCTCCTCCCTATGTTCATCAACTATATTGTGTTCTTCAACAGGTTCGTTTGCCCGTTCTGCACATAATTTAAGAGTTTGTGTAAGGTTCTTGAATTAATCAGAGATTATTCAATTAGGATTAAGAATAGGGATGAATTTGGCTTAAAGCTTTACATGTTAAAATTAGCCCATTCAATTTGGTTTATTAAATTTAATTACTTTCAGGACCTTATTGTTATAACTCTAATTAAATTACCTGTTTAGGTTTAAAGTTCAATTTGTTCTCAGGTTAGGATTAAAGTTCAATCTCTAATTTTGAGCACTAATTTAACACATAAAATAAAATTTTGATAAATTAGAAATTCCAATTTTGAAAATTAAAAGTACAAATATTTTGATGCATGCATAATATAACTTAGGTGACCTCATATTAATTTGTTATGGACCATAATGTAAGTGGACTATAATTTGTCACATGTGTGTATATTTAAGACCTATTATTGCATAATAGACCTCCTAATCTGAAATGTTTTTGCATGTACGTGAAGTTGAATATAAATAGTTCACCTAAATTATTCAACATGTTTAATAGGTTATAAAGTTATGTCACATTTAAGACCTATAATCAATGTAATAGTCCTAATAGGCCTTATTATTAAAATCAATATGACCACATTTGAAAAAACATTTCACAATTAATATACTTGACTACCCTTAAGACAGATATATTATGTGATATTAAAGGACCTATCACATGAAATTACTTGTACATGTAGATTAAATATTCAATATATATAATTTAGAACCTAGAAATTATGACATAATAGGTCTTATTAATTTTATGACTTAATAGGTCTTATCTATTATAAATGAACTTAATTATATAGGAGAAAAATACAATTACACAACAAGCAAGTTGATGGAATTTGAAATTTGCAAATACACATGTATTATCTCAAATTAATTATGCTTTCTAATTAAAACAAAATTATTTTTAATCCTATTAAAAATATTAGATAAAAAATATTGAATTCTAATTAATTGATACGCAATACATATTAAATTAAAAATACATACTTGCATCATGATATCTTTGTCTTCTTTGTTCTCGATATCTTTCTTCCGTTTTGGGAGAATAATTCCTTGAAGATTTATTTTGCCTTCTCTTCTTGTTTCCCATGCTTTTACAAAAAACCTTCAAATTATTGCCTTCAAAATAATTTTCAAATGTCTTCTTTCATCCAAAAATGCGAATTATTTTAATCATTTGGGTGATAAAAAACGAAAAAAAATTATGGATATTTATATGATTCCACAAATGAAAAAAAAAATGAAAAATGCATTGGCCAGAGTTCGAACAAAAGCCGACAGTTAAAAATTGTTGGGTTTGCTCGAACATGACAGTTACAAAAATGTGCCTGCCAAAATCGAGCTCATTGGTTCAAGCGAATGGGGGTTCACTCGAACCATTTTGGGTTCGAGCGAACCCAATTCGCTCGAACTCGTGTTCGTTCGAAACCGCAAACTAAGGGTTTCTCCCAAAAAATTTCAGAGTTCTGAAGAATTAATGACTTCAGAGCTCTGGTTCAATACACGAATGAAATAATCTTGATAACCCAAAAATATTAGATGGTAGTACTCAAAGCAAGCTTTCTAACGAGTATAATTTTGTTATATTTTGAATTTATTATGTTCTTGTTTTTTTAATTTTATGGAAAATTGGTTTTTCATCGAATATGAACTTCTCTGTTCAACGCATTGGGAAAAATAAGAAACTAATTAAAAAAAATTCTGAAAAATATCTATGCCCCTGGTATTGATGTTTTCTTTCTAACAAAAAAAATAAAATTGAATTTTGATTTATATAGAACAAGTTATGTGTTCAAATGTAAACCTATGTTTGAATTATGACTAGTCGGACTTCAAAACTTTATAAAATGAAAAATATTGAACATATCACTATAAAACCAAATGCAAGCCCTAGATATTGATGTTACAAACCAAAATTTGAAAGAATTGAGTTTTTATCATTTATAGAAAAAAATTTATGCGTTTCGAGAGGCACATCACTCTTAAAAAATGTAGTTTGTTGTAAAAAACTACTTTTCAAGTGAGATGGAAAAATTTTTAAAAAATCCTTCAAAAAAATTTGAAAAAAATGTATATAGAATCTACAAACAAAATGCTAGAAATCACTAATTTACATCATCTTCAAATTTTTAATAGTTTAAAAGTTATAGTTCTCGGAAGTTGAAGATTATTTTAAAAATGTACATCTCAGTGTCAAAAGTGGCAAAAAAGTGGGAACCATTATTGTGAGTTCACCCATGTGTGAACCTAAAAAGATTCACCTAATGGAAGCTAAGCGTATTCTGAGATACTTGCGTGGCACTATTGGACTTGGCCTAAAGTATAAAAATGTTGAGATACAACTCCAAGGGTATTCTGATTTTGACTGGGCAGGCAGTTCCATTGATCGTAAAAGTACAACAGGGTGTTGTTTTAGTCTTGGATCAGCTATGATATCCTGGTTTAGTAGAAAATAGTCAGCAGTTTCTTAGAGTTCCACTGAAGCCGAATATATGGCTTCCTCCATGGGAGCACGTGAGGCAGTGTGGTTAAGGAAATTGCTAGTTGGACTATTTGGGAAACCACTAGACCCCACTGTGATTCACTATGATAATCAAAGCTGCATCAAACTTTCTGTAAATCCAGTCTTTCATAATCGATCCAAGCATATAGAGATCCCATACCATTACATAAGAGATATGGTAGACAAAGATGTTATCAAATTGACCTACATCAGCACTGAAGAGCAAAGTGCTAACATATTCACCAAACCTCTTGCAAAATTGAAAGTGGAATACCTTAGAGGTAAACTTGGTATGACTAATATATAATGGAAATTTCTAATATTAATATTGTTCATATGTGATTCGATATATTCATGAATATCTTGGATGCAATATTACATGTATGTGTTGTGTCATGAAAGGTGATGAACTTTCATGTAAGTGTAAGATCGCTATTGTAAGGTGACGACTTTAACAATAGTTTGATCTGTTATCAAGATTGACTACATTAAGTTGATGTCCCAAAATGTGCCGGAAATCTTGATACTAAATTCCCTATGATGAGTTACTGAGTTGTTATCATTAAATGGTTGTTCTGAAATATGTCACAAATTATGATAAACAACAATATCATGATTGACTACATTAATTTTCTATCCCAGAATGTGCTGGATATCATGATACTAAATTTGTTTCACCTATGATAATGACATGTTATAATTGTCACTAGAATCAAGGTAGTAATCTGATAAGACTTCAAATAGTTGTTGTCCCAGAGTGATGGATATCAGATAATCTATATCTCTCTTAGATATGAATTATTTCATTAGTAAATATTCATGAGTGAATGATCATGTCAAAAAAATATGTATATCTAGAAGATTGTTCCTTAAAAAAACTCAATTATGAAATTCAATCCTGTTTTGCTAAGAGGGAGTGTTAAGTGTATAGCTTCCATCGGATTGAATATATATACATATATATATATATACATATATATATACATATATATATATATACATATATATATATGTATATATATATATGTATATATATATATATGTATATATATATGTATATATATATGTATATATATATATATACATGTATATATATACATATACACATGTATATATATAGATATGTATATGTATATATATGTGTGTATATATATATATATACATATACATATATATATAAATATATATATATATATATATGAATATTTATTAAATCATATATTAATCGACATGTTCTATATAATCCCGATAACTATTGGGTTGCATTAGTTAAGACAACCGAGCACCATCGCTGTTAACTAATGCGATGGATGTGAGACAGAGGGTCCTGTCCCCGTAGCATCATGACTCTACGTGGGATAAAGCCATGTAGAAGTCATGCCCCTATGTGGACATGGCTCTTCATCTCCTTATAGATATGCAAAGAACATCGACACTTTCGGTAATGGTGATCAATAACCCTGGCAATCTCATGACCCAAAAAACTATCGACATTGCAATAGAAGAGTAATATCACAGAGTTATATTTAGATACGAATCGAAGGAAACAATATTCATTGCATTAATCTCATTTAAAGTTCATCCTTATTAAATATCATAAGACTATTATCTTCTCTATCTTTGATCAATTTCCTTGACAGTGAAGATATACATACACATAATGCATTACAAAAGATGAAGGATATTATATTTAGTTTGGTAGAGAATGAGTTATTACTACCTATGTTTACCATCTTCACCCCCTATGAAAAAATGAATTTGGAGACATGTGGAGTTGTTAGAAGATCAAACATTCGCAAGGAGATAATGTTGCACAACCTGATAGGATGACGAGGAAATAAAATATTTAGAGATACAAATTGATAAAGGAAAAAGGGAGATGCAATAATGCATTGATAATAAAGGGAAATACTATAACAATCTTGTAAATTTCAGGGACACAAACATTGCATTAGAAAGACATCCTAAATTGATCAAAATATGGTTATTGGGATAAACAAATAGTAGAACAAACACAAGAAACTCTCAACATATGAAGAATTCTTTCTCAGGATATTCATAAATGAATTAGAGAAGAAGTAGGCACAATGAAAATCCAATTGAAAGATTGATCCAAATTAGTCTAGAAAAGGCTATATCGCTTGAACGCAATATGAAGAAGATTGTAAAGATAGAGATAGATAAGATTCCAAATGAAGGAATCATTAAACTGATAGAAGATACATAATGGATAATCCCTATGGTGATTTAAAATAAGAAGACACAAGAGATAAGGATTTGTGTGGATTTTTGGGAGTTAAACAAATCCTACATTCATGATCCTTTCCCTATTTCATTTACAAAAGAGATCTTAGAATTAGTTTCTAAGAGGAAAATATATTCATTTATGGATGGATTTTCTAGATATCACCAAGTAAAGATAAAGGGGGAAGATCAACTGAAGACAATGTTTTCTATGGATTGGGGATACTATATGTATATAATCATTCCCTTTGGATTAAATAATGCACCAATAATATTTAGTTAGATTGTGATCATTACTTTAAATGATTTCATACATAATTTCTTGGAAGTATACTTAGATGATTGGACAATAGATAGATTAGTGAAAGACCACATTCAGGTGCTTTGGATGGTGTTAGACAAATGTAGAAGCATGTAGATATCAATTAATTTAAATAAATATGTGTTTGTAGTATAATTTGGAACATTATTGGGGAACATTATATGCAAAGAGGGACTTGTGGTGGATCCTATGAAGGTCACTCTGATTCTCAGTCTATTGACACCAAAAAAGTACATGGAAGACGAAAACATTTTTGAGATATACTGGATATCACTAGATGTTTATCAAAGGGTATGATAGCATTGTTGAACCTCTGGAAGAATTGTTGAAGAAGAAATATAATAGGGGAATCACATGGAATGAAGAGGAAAAATAATATTTTGATATCTTGAAGCAAAAAAATATTGAAGCACCTATACTGACATTCCTAAATTAGAATATAACATTTCATGTACATATTGATGTTTCTTTAGGATAGCTATAGGAAGAATCTTGGCTCAATCCAAGAGAAACAATGATCATCTAATTTCTTTTGCTAGTCACAAGGTATTAGTTGTGGAGAAGAACTATCTAAGGTAACCAATAGTTCCACTCTGCATAGTGTCAATCTACCTCTAGAATCCTTAACCTAGATCTAAAGGGTATCACGTGCTTGCTTGACATTGTCTACTTGTGTTAGCATTTTGTCTCTCTCATAGAATTGTGCAAATCTCGGTGGTTTTTTGGTCCCCCTAGCTCGTGATTGTGGGTAGCTACATCTCCCACTATACAAGCTCCACCTATGTCTCCTCATACACTATTATAAGTCATGATGTAGGCTTGAATGGTTGTGTATGCCTTCATGTTGACTAAATCAATCAATAGGCATCCAAAATTGTTCCTCAAATTTTCATATCCGGGATGATGTTTGCTAGTGCTTGGTAAATGAAACTAAGCCACTCTACTATGCAATCTACATACAAAGAGAAGAGAATGGTACCCACATCTATATCATTATTATAATAATATTTCTACTACTATAGCAAATGAAAACATCTATATCTTGAACAAAATCACAAGCTTACCTAGATCACCTGTCTACCAATCAAGATCTAGTAAGCCTTCTCTACTAATAGTAGAACTTGATGTCTCTATCAATATGACTAGTGGTTGTGGTGGAGAGATTTCCAATCAGACAAGTATATATAAACCTAGAGGTGGTTTGACCAAGATGAATAAGATTTTCGTTCGGGAGGCAACTCACTGCCATCCCCTCAATCTCTTGCCCTTTGCCTTTGCCTACTACTACTACTATGGAATTAGATATGGGGTATACTCTAGATCTATACCTAAGGACACTATATCTCACTCAAGAGCATTAGGTGGAAAAATGGGGTCTGGTCCTATAGCAACTCACTAGGGTGAAAAACTACCTATGACACCAATATCATTGATGTCTAGTTGGGGTGGTAGGTCATCATCATGGCTATCCTCTATACTCTCAGACCCATTTGATATAATCAGGCATTGAAAATCCTATGGTTAGATAGCACTTCTAGCAATCCTCATATAGGTCAGGACTTCTATGAGTAGTGTCCATGTCACTTTCTTGAATGGGCACATGCGTCATCACTAATAGCGTGTCATCACAATGTAGTCATGATAATTGATAAGGAACAAATCATATTGATCTATGGTAGTTGTACTTGATCTATAGGCCATGTTGCCATGATTCAATATGGTTTAGAAAATATGACATCTTCGATCCCCAAGGAATTGAGTATGAGCTTCTAAAACATAAATTGTTTTAACGTCCACTCACCACACCGTAGTGGGCATGCATGGGATTGTGGCATGGAAGGTACAATGAGATAGAGAAATCCTACTGGTTTCATGCACATGATGTGATCAAACATCCATGCCTATAGTAGTGTGTAGGTGGTCATTCTATGCTACTCATGATGCACTTAGTGCTTGAGGTCATAATATAGATGAACAAACATGCTCTAACCCTAGGTGAATGTTGTATTCCTCTCCTCCATCTATATAATGTATGGTACAAGGCCCACTAGAAGGTGAGAGCCTCAACCTTCTATAGTGAATTGAAGTGCCATTATAGTGATCATGATACACCAAATAAGTGGCATCTCTACCTACCCCTAATCTATTTACTAGAGGTAGATGTGCCTTGTAGCATCTATTACCCTATTAGTGCACCACTCTTTTCCATATTTGATCTCCTGTACTGAAAAATGGATGATCAAGAGAAATTTGAGGTCCTTGGATGGGTAGACACAACATTCTATAAACATCCATTAGTGTCACTTTCATCTTCCCTATCAAGAGATAAAAGGACATTGTATTTCCATCCCATCTCTCAATGACATCCATCGATATAGGTGGACGAAAATGAAACCTTGGCATCTGATAGATCCACTAGAGTTAAACTTGTTGTAGGCACCTATGGTGTCCTATTGGTAGATCCTCTATGCGCTTGCACAACATGGTTAACAAATTTTATTCGGTGTGGTCATGAACCTCTAGAAGGACTTGGGAAAACAGATGGAAAAACACAACTCTGTCATCCAAACAGTATTACTCTATCTAAGTCTATTCTACTCATAATTCATTTCTATCCTAAGGACACTTATACAAAATTAGGACAGTACCACATCCCTGAGATGCTTACACGTTTCTAGCATGCTGATACAAAAATTGTCCCAAGACAAGTGCATAGATCCTAGAAGTTTACATGTAGATAGGATGCATGCACTAGTTGTAAATTTTAAATTGTAATAAAAGTCATACGAATAATCACAAATATAAGAACAAAGCCTACCTCATCAATGGGCTTTCCCTCCTCTATGACAATTCATAGCTTCTTGAAGTAGGCGGGTGGGAAATCTCATCTATGAGGCATTTTGTTTTGTAGCTCTATAGAAATCATGGAGAAAATAGTCATCGTGAATAGTGAAAATGACCCTTCTAAGGTCCAACACCTCAAGTATATCACCAAAACTTGCTTAAAACTTTTGAAACTTTTTGTGGTGGTCCTGCATCATTCTCATTCCTATGTTACCCCACCTAGCTAGGAGCAAAAACATGAGGGGGCATATAATCACACTTTATCAACTTTTTCTTTCTAACTTATTGGGATGTCTTAAGCATTCTTCTCGTTGAAGTAGTTCCTTTCAATTTTGATACTAGCCAAATTTTGATTTGTAGTACCTAAACATTCATCTTAGACGCTGTAGTTTTTCGCTAAGCACTGGGGGCATCATTCACATTTTCTTGGTTAGCCTTTGCAACCTCTATAGTATCCTTTCTCAAGTTAATTAATGCATTTAATGCACTTCATTAGTTTAATAAATATATATTTCTAAGCTACTTTACTAAATTGGATCCTAGAGTTGATCAAATCACTAAAGTGGGAGAAAAATGTATTGTCGTCAATTATAACTAGTGCATTTATGGAACTTTCACATTAATATTGCTGCATTTATGACAAAATTCATGATAAATATTTTACTATTTTGACATTCATGGATTTAAAAAATGAAGTGTTAACAATCCTTGGTGTAATTTCAGATTAATTTGGTTAGACATGAGCACAATGCATAGACATTTGCACGACATACAAACATCTCTAAAAGGATCTAGATTCAAATGAGCATTTTTTATGTCCAACCTATTTTAACACATGTACCGTCACATGGAAACATTTGAAATGACTATTCCAACATTTTCCAAGAAATAAAACTCATTCCTTTTCCTCTATTTCATAATGTTGGCTATTGAATCTTGCTCTTTGTCTACGTCTCTTCTTTCATAGTGAATATTTTCTAGTATTTATTTGAGATGTCATAACAAATAATCCTCCTCTTGTTAGTGATCACATGTATCATCTTAAGAATTCCTTCACTGTGAAATACTCTCTAATCTTATATCTTGTATCCTATTGCATGATATTGTTCATTAATCTCTAAAAGAATTTATCATCTATTTTCATTTAAATTTTTTTATCATTTTTATCTAGTAATGGGGTTTTATTCCATTAAGAGAGGTTTGTTTCTATTATGCAATCTATTATTTTATCCAATCTATCTGTTTGGCTGTTTGTCAAGGTAGAAACACCAAAACGAGAGTTTTATTAAGGAAAACCCCTATACAACTTCAACATTTTTTCCTTGTCTCCATGTGTGTAGTTGACAAATAGGTGTGTAGAGAAGAAGGACCTTGTTCGTGCAATTTATAGAATTTTTATCTCTTTGTCCATATGGACTACAACATAGTGTGCAAACATCCTTGTTGTGTGCTAGCATCCATGGACGAGGCTTTATCAATTTAGTGGTAAAAAGTGGACCTCTCAAGATTTTTGTTTTTGTCATTTGAATACTTTTATCATTCTACATTTTCTTGCTATTTATATAAGCATAATTAGTATTGTTAAGTATATTTCCTCTATATCATCTCCCCTAGCTCACTAGAGCACTAGTAAAGTGAGTTAGTGTAGGGTCATTTTCATCCTTGAGATCTTATCATCTAAACACACATTCACCTCTTGAATATGCAATTACAATCTGTTATAGAAGATAGATATTAGATAGTTTTTGTCTAATGTCCCCTAGAACAATTTCCAAGGAATGTCCAGAGACACATGAATGCCATAGGAATGGAAGGTTAATGTCACTCAAGTCCTAAAATTATCTCACTTGAAATTGTAAATTCAGTTACATCCAAGAGATGCAAATAATAAAATCATGTATAATGATCAAGAACCATGACCTTCTTACACCAAGAGATTTTTATTTTGGTCACTGGATTTGTATTGGAATCGACAGTATTATCCAAAGTGTCGACCTTTTCAATCAAGCCCTTAACATTTATTGTACAAAATTGATACTAAAAATTGACATTCTTAGTACAAGATTGATAGATTTTAGGCAAAAAAATAGTACTCTGACTATCACATCCAATCCTCATAGCACTACAACAAAAATTATTACTATTACTAGGTTTCTTTAATCATACCATGTCCTTAGAGGCATGCACATCAGCCATACACTCTAATTCAATGATAGATAATACACATATAGTCTTCTCTTACTCATCTAATCCACTGCTCCTTCAAACAAAGTAAATACATAGCCACTAGTGGATCTCTAACTATCCAAGTGACCTACCTCATCTATATCAAAAAAATCCTATATGTGTAATGACTTAAACACATCATTAGCACCATGATAAACCAAATGGTAATCAAAATCACCTCACAAATATCTAGACATCATTATAACAAAAGTTCAATTCTCTCTACTAGAATTAGACGAAAACTTTCTAAGAACTCCAATTGCTTGGGCTATATCTAGTCTAGTGCAAAGAATTTCATAGATAAAACTACCAACAACAATATCATAAAGAACTTTAGGCATCTCATCAGAATCATCATCACAATTAGGACACATGTGCTAACTCAAATTAGTACCAACCAAAAAGGGGATATTAATTGGGTTACAATCATTCATATTAAACCTCTAAAAAATGGTATCACCGTATGTACTTACAAACCATAAGGATATGTTTTGCATCCCCCATAAGGATATGGTATCTCTATCAAAAGGATATTTTTTGCATTCCCCAAGTCCTTAATATAAAATGTGCTAGAAAGTTGAGTCTTGAGATCTATAATCATAGCCTTGTAACTCCCAATAAATAATAGGTCAGTATATGATCATCAATAACCTTAATATAAAAATAATGACCCTCCTTGCTCCTAACATAACCTAACTTTAATGAAAAAGCATCAAAATTTTGATACGATATTATAAAATTACTGTTCCAAACCATATTGCATGTTGGCATATGTGCAGAGTTTGATGACATGATGGGATTGTATGTTGTCATTGATGTCAATATGCTGAAGTATGAACCAGTATATTGAAGTAAGCAAACTGGCAAGTGAACCGGTATGATGGTATGAACCAGTATATGCAAAAAATGAACCGGTATGTTGGAGTGTGAACCAGTATATGCAAAGTTTGTATCAGGGTTTCATTTGATATGACTACCGGTTGGTAGTCTCAGCTTCAGGGTTTCCGGTTGATGCATTCCAAGTCTGTGTGACTCAACCGACGACATCCTGTGATAAGTTAGCACTGAAATGAAGATTAGATTGTGTTGCCACATCAACCTTGTGCACGTGAAGGATCTCCTTGAGGATCTTGCATGAAGAAGATTGATTCTATCTACCTTGGGAATGTGCAAAATCTTAGTAAACGGTGGAGAGCGCATGATGGGTTATCAGCTTCTAGAAGCGGTGATGAACAAACGATGGAGAATGTCTTGAGATTTGTTCAAGATTGTTTTACCCTATGTAATGTGCTTAAACGGCCAGGATTGGACTGACTATATTGTTAACCTAGATGCTTAGGGTTTTAGGTTTTGGCCACCGACCTAATTGTTGTCTATAAGGCCGATGATGATTTTTATTTGAAGTTGTTGGCAAAGGAATGTATGTGAGGTGATTCTTGCCAGACCTAAGGAGTAAGCAGAGATATGAAGAGTGTGATTGAAGATGTAAAGAAACTGAAGCGGATCTGCCTTGGCATTAAGTGCTGTTATCAGATCAGTGTATTACCTGTTGACTTCTAACCATTTCAGCAGATAAAAAATCCCTTTACCGGGTAGCTTTAATAGGCTTTTTATAAATCCTTTAACAGGGCGACTCAAAATCATTGAGTTCTTCAAATCCTCTTACAAGGTAACCTTTAACAAGGTTTGAACCTCTAACTGGGTATTTAGCCATCCCTTAACCGGGTGATCCCTAGCAGGATCGGTTCCTAGCAGAACCAGTTGTAAAGTCTTTAACCAAACTAGGCTCCTAACAGAGCGAACTTCAGAAGAGTTCAAGAACAACTTATGGGCATTCATCCCCATCGTGGTTTTTCCCAGTTGGGTTTCCACGTGAAAAATCAGTGTGTTATGCATGATGCTTTTTCATGTGATGTTTTAGTGTTTTCTATTAAGCGATAATGCAAGCTGATCCAATGGTCATTGTATTTCTGATGTATTACTTGCTTAAGCATATGGGTGAAGTTGAGATGAGATATTAGGTTTTGAGAAGATCTAGATGTTACCGGTTTATGTCTTTTGCAGTCATACTATGTTTTACCGGTAGTGCCTTGATTTAGATTGGTGTTATTGTTTACCAGTTAGTGCAGTCTTTGCAGTTTAAATTGTTTAAGAAGTTTTTGTCCAAACTGATACACCCCCCCTCTCAGTATCTATTGGGTATTTACTATGCATCATTATTCATCATTGCATAGATATATTTAACCTACAAACCAATTTTTCTTTTCCTTTTAGCACAAAACCATCAAGCCATCACATATAAATTTCCTCCTCAAGATCCCCATTCAAGAAAATAGTTTTATCATCCATTTTCTCTATCTCAAAATCACATGTAAAATCTAGAATTAAATAAATTGATAATATAATAAAATTATAGAAAGACAAAAAATTAAATTAATTTAATCAATTCGAAGCCTTCTGAAATTAACTCTTTCAAATTAAACTAAAATATCCGCAAATAATTGATAGGAAATCTTACAAACTATGCACTTGATTTCACAATGTAGTAATTAAATTAAGTTGAAACTTCACCGATCATAAAAAATTCCAATATATGACCAAAAGATACTAAATATCATATATTTATCATTCTTTATTTTAAATACAAGTCTACATACAAAACTATCAAATCTTACACACTTAGTAAGCCTAAAATATATACAAAACTCATAAAAACGCTTCCAAAATAGCACTATATGATCTTGATGTAAGTATGAATATAAAATAAAGTAAAATAAAAATAATATCATGTTATCAACTTCAAGAATAAACTCCTACAACTTAGATTACAAGAAAACTCTCGAATAGGGTGCCAACGGTAACTACAGAACAAAATTATTTAAATGCAACTTTAGTTCCCACACACAAAACTTAATGAATGATGAAATACCATTATTGTAATGATAAAGAACAACAATATACAACCAACACTATTAGGTACAAAAATAAAAAACAATCCTAAACTATTTTTCACAAAAAAACAAACCCATACATTTTATTTGTATTACTATCTCTAGACCAACAAGAAGCATACAAGAATACCAATGTGAAACATATTCTCATTAGGTCAATTAGTGATATGACATGTTTATAGGCTATAATAAGAAGAAAAATGGCTAACCAAGAGTAGTCTTGAACTTTTCAAATCTATGTGTATTGTTTCATAGGAAAATAGTACTGAGTAATGATTAAATCAAATAGAAGCACATGTCACCTTCAATAAAATTAGTCACATCACCACTCTATGTACACAATAAAAGAATTATCATACCAATACATTCTTGTGAGTTCTTATGTATGCTAGCTCATATGTCCTTGACCAATAAAAACCCAAAATATTTTCAAATCATGCAACTCAAACTACCACTAGATGAATATATATATATATATATATATATATATATATATACATATATATATATATATATACATATATATATATATATATATACATATATATATATATATATATATACATATATATATATATATATATACATATATATATATACATATATATATATACATATATATATATATATACATATATATATATATATACATATATATATATATATACATATATATATACATATATACATATATACATATATATAATGTAAAAGACTTTGGGAGCTGTCAAGAAGTAAAAGCTAGTAAACCTAGTCTAGTTCCAAAGTCTATATAGCTAGTTGTCAATGGTTCAATAGCCAAAAGATGTCCCTCAAAAACTAATCAACATCTGACAGGATGCATCCAATGCTTGAATAATGATCCCTTCTCAACTAATTTATTGAATGCTAACAAAAGTACAGTGATTGTGTTTTTTTTTTTATGTGTCTCTATTGAGAGTGTTAAGTCATGAGTTATATCAACTACCTAGTTATGGAATAAGATACTTAGTATATTAACTGTGGCTAGGGCTTATAAATGTAGATTATGGGGCTCTTGTCTAGTTCTACATGTTTCCTATACTATTAAGTGTATTTTTAAAATCATAATTATGCTTATTTTATTTAGGGAAGATTTAATTGATTAAGATTATGAGGTAGCCTTATCAAAGAACTTGAGATTATTAGGTGATTTAAAAATACGTTCTATTACATAGTTCTATTGTACATAGAAATGTATGTGAAGTGCACCAAAACAAGAGTTAGGTGTGTCGGAAAGAGACATTGTACCGATGAAGATTGATTAAGGTTTGTCATTTATGGAAACTCAGTCTAGAAATCCTATCCAGTGTATGCAGATTTGAGCTACTAGAAGATTAAGGAATTGTATCATTCATTTATGCTTAAGTCTGGAAGGTGGAACTTAGAGTGAAGATAAATTATGCATAACTCATTTTTGGTTTCATGGTTTTGGTTGCAGTGATAGAGTGAGTTGATTCATGATTAGAGGTAGCTTAATTCAGATTTTTGGCTTCCGGTATAGTTTCTGGTGAAAGATTCAAGGTCCGGTATCCAGCGATTCTGGAGAACATAACTAGTGTGTTGATTAGTGATGTAACATGTGTTGTGGAATTGTTGGGATGGTTTTGATGATTGTTGGTGAGTTCCAAGTGTTTGTGCCAATGTGTATGAAGCTTGTTATCATATTGTTTAGGTCCACATATGCATTTGTGGACAGATTGAGCCAACATGTTAGGAACACATTTCATATTTTGCAGTTTTGTGAAGCTGATATGTTTGAGATATTACCAGGTTGTGCAAATATATAATATTGATCCAGATGATCATTTTACAAAATAAATATATGGATGTGGATGTGTAGTATGTGAATGAGCATCATAATACAGAATTGGTGCTCTAGTAGATGACTATGCAGCAAAATGGGGTAGAAAGTTAGAGTAGCATTTGATAGTCAGATTGTGCTTAATCGGAATTGATTTTTGGCATTTGTAGATGTTTTATTCTAGTTCAGACATTGTAATCTCTCTTGTATTTCATTTGTAAGACAGTGAGTGCTCCGGGGTTGTTGCCCTCTTATGTAATTGAGCAAGTGAGCTCTAGGTAGTGTGCCTGAATGCAAGTTTATTCTCCTTATGTAATATTATCTTACTCCTGGCCATAGTATAATAATATTGTGGGTTCAAATCCCACTGTGGTTTTTCCCTTTCTGGATTTCCACCTAAAAATTTTAGTGTTATGTTTTTGTGGTTGATTGCTTTAAGTTTCTACACTTTACTTTCTCTCTTATGCATCTAGTGGTTTAAGAACTAGTTTAATAAGTTTGTAAATTGCAAAACACTAATTCACCCCCCCTCTCAGTATTCATTGATTCCAAAAATGGGTATCAGAGCTTAGTTACTCAGAAGAAGCCTAACAACTTGAGGAAGATCTAGAAGATTGAATCAATGGACTAGGGTTTGTAGAAGCTGCTTACTATGGCACTTGAAGATCTTGATGTAGATATGAAAGAGAAGAGTAGCCTGAGAAGAAGCCTAGAAGCAACTAAAAATTTCATTGAATCTCTGAAAGAACAAGTCAACACATCAAGAGAGAAGAGAAAGGAACTGATGGATAAAATCAAGGAGAAAGAAGAACAAAGCATTGACAATCAAGCCCTACAAGATAAGAAAGTTGAATGTGAGAAACTTGCTAGAGACAATGTAGTGTTGAAGAATGAGATGCAATCCATTATAATGAAGCTGGAAAAGGAGATTTAAGACCGAAAGAAGAATGAAGAAACCCCGACTCAACCACTGAAGGAGATATCTGCTGAATATTGCAGATTGAACTATGAGAATGATCAGTTGAAGCTTCAATTGGTGTAAACAAAGAATGATGGACACTGACTTGAAAGGTAGATCATAATTCTAAGAGATGAACTTTATACTGCTAATGAGTACAAGGAGAAATTCAAAGGTAGCTTAGAAAGGCTTGATGAGATGCTAGAAAGTTAGAGAAGTGGAAAAGACATGTGAGGGCTTGGATATGAAAAGGGAGAACCCTCCGGTTCTGGACAAAGAAATCATTAGTAGAAGAACAAAAAAATCTCTAGTAAGATAGCCTAATGCCTATAAATTCAATGGTAAATGTTTTTTTATGGTAAATTCAGTCATATTGTGCAAGTCAATGCAAAAGTAAGATGAATAATGTGATGAATCAATGTTTCTGTAGCTAGGAAATGTGGAAATCATCAAAGCAAATTCAATATTAGTCTAGCTCAATCATGAAAGCTCAAATGCAATGATCAATCCTAACACACTCAATAAAGACACGAAAATAAAACATTCAATATTTGAAAATTAAGCAAACCAAGTGCAGATTTGAATGTCTCCTTCATGTGGCTCCATTGCCCTTCTTTCTTCTTCAAATAGCTTTGTCGTGGATCTCACCTACGAGTGCATGATCATGATATGAAAGCAAGTAGACAAGATGATTGCTCAAGAATACTCGAAGTGTGATTGATTCGGGAATCGATTCGGGAATCGATTCGAAAAGTGATTCGTTCGATAATGTGATTAGTCAGGATTGAAGAAAATCATCCAATTTATAGACAAATTGGAGAGATGATCAAATTAGCATGAAGAGATTCAAATGGAAATTGCAAATCAAGAATGTCAATTATGACAAATTTATGACAAATTTGCACTTTCTATGCAAAATTGATTGATTGATAATTATGACAAAATTATGACAAATTTCTATGTCAAAATTGATTGATTGTCAATTATGACAAATTATGACAAATTGAAATGTCATTCCCATGAAATTAGGAGAAAAATAGGAGAGAATTGAAAATTAGGAAATTGGGAATTAGAAATTGATGAAAATTAGGAAATTAGGAATTAGGAAAATTAGAAAATTAGGTAAATTAATTAATAATTTGTCATTTATTAATTAATTCACAAAAATAGGAGTAAGTTAGCCAATTAAATAAATATTTAATTGTGACAAGAAGACTTAGGATAAATAAATAAATTATTAATCCTAGAGGGAAAATGACAAACAAGATTAAATGATTAAATCATGAAACCCTAGAAGATGAATTAGCAATGCAAAGATGAAAATTAGGTCGTGACAAAAGATAATTGATGTCGATTCGATTTGATCATGATTTTGACTTGATAAATGATTTGATTGATAAACAATTGAGATTGATTGACAAATTGACCAACATTGATAAAGAGACCAAATTGATAGGCACCAATTGACATGATTGAAGAGGACAAGAATCAATGACGAATCGATCATAAAATGACAAGATTGACAAGTTGATAAGAGATTGACAAGATAGACCAAAATCATGATTAAAGATTGCTATCGACAAGACCTAATTCGAAAGCGAGAAAAATGAGGAATACAGAAGAAGGACTCGATGCTCGCAAATGATAAAGACCAAGTGCGCGACATAGAAGAAATGTTAATGCAACACAAAAATACCTAAAATAAGGCAATGCACCAATGTTAAGGTATGACTCCGCAAGCGTTGACCATTTTTAGATGTCTACAGTTTCATATGTAACAACTTTGGTCATAATTCAAACATGTGCAGAACAGTGATGAACGATTTTCAAAATAAGAGATGTCATGCTTGTGGAATATTTGGACACATTGTTAACCAATGCAGCTTGAGACAAAATCAAATGAATTTCAGGCCTATGCAAAGGAATGTTGTTTGCCATGCATGCAACAAACCCGATCACATAGCAAACATTTGCAGAAGTAAGAAAATGAGAGCAATTATGGTTCGGTGAACAATAAAAAATTAGATGAAAAGGGAAAAGCTAAGGTGTAAGAGATCAAAGATCAACATAAGAAGATGTGGGTTAAGAAGGAAGATTCAAATGTATAGAATTGCTCCACACCTGAATCTAGTGTTGGAACCTCATCCGATAAATAAGGCACTTTGGCTTTAGGGGGGAAGCTCATCATGCAAATCCTTAAAACCCCCTCTCAGAGACCTATAACCGATTGTGGAAGGTTACAGAAGATCAAGATCAGTTATGTAGATGATATCCAAAAGAATTCATGGTGATTTGAGATTCCGGTGAATGAATTCACTAAAAACAAGGTATCTAGAAAGATTTTAGGGTTATGCATTTATTGCAACTAAAATTTAGGTTTTTAAAGGATAAAAGGGAATTCTATTATCCATTTTTCACAATGCGAATAAAGAAAGAGTAGAGTAGTGAAGCGACTAAGATTTTACAATGAAATAAAAGCTAAGAGTGATCTGACGGTGACTCCTTACATCGAGTTGAGTTTGAAAAGTTATTTATCCATTTAAAAGCTATTTGTTCATACCCTACTTTTCGAAATGACATCATCTTCTGGCATTGCAACTCCACTTGTCATTGAAATCACTAAGAGAGAAAGGCTCGTGTTTAAGAAACACCCATTTAAGTCAGTTGAAGACAATCCAAATGAAGTGTTTTCCTTTGTACCTTGCGGTGTGTTGAATAATGAAGATGTTAGGGCATACATTCATTGCAACATTGAGGAATTCAGTAATGTGGATATGTTGTCACTTTATACTAAACACATGATGGATGATTTTGGGAATCTAAAATCCGACTTCAAGGCATTGCAAGTTAAGGGTTTTATTCAGTGAACATTCATTTCTCAGTATTCGATGAGCCCGAATGGGTCAGATATGTGTTGAGTTGAATTCATGATGAGTTTGTATGGCTAGATAGTCCTCATAAGATTATGAAGCAAGTCATTCAAGTAGTCACCTATTTTAATGCAACAAGTGAGGTCCCTAGACTCTGGAATGTCAAGAACACAACTATAATGGAGGTAAGCGGATCCAAACATGATAACTGAGCAATGACTATTAGTGAAATTGTTGAACATGATGTGAGGTTTTCTTCGATGGTCATAGGGTACAAAGTCTACCAGTCTAGCAGACAAAATTCAATATCTCATACTACTATTTATGCACCTTATTAGATACTTAAAGAAGATAAGAGGAATGAATTGTGTTCAGTACTTCTTAGTGAGTTGATGAGAAACTTAAAGAAGATAAAATAGGCTAAGAAGCATGTGTTCAAATTTGTCTCTCTGATTATTTGTTTGGCACTTTACTTCCTAAATGAGATACCCAATGTTGGCAAAGTTCAATTGGCTTATATTAAATCGGTGGTAGTCTAGATCAAGGAAGGATTATGAGCATTGGGTGACATAATTGCACAAAAATCTTCTTTGTGGGGATTCTTCAAGTCACTTCAACCTATGATGCAAAGTAGAGAGATGATCCCAAAATAAATTGTGAAAAAGTATGAAAACAATGTATGCTTCATGGTTGACAAGGATCAATGCCATATGGAAGCAGTTCAACCCAGGATAGTTTGGATCATGCCCATGGGGTATGAGGTAGATGGGAATAAACTTGATGCTTATGCTCAACATCTTCTCAATAAACCAGTGGATGAAAATGAGGAAAACATTGACACTTTCAAGAAAAAAGACTTGGACCTGCATATGAAATTCACTAAACCCCATAGGAAGACTTGTTGGCATTATAGTAAGAAAGATTGTTGGCATTTCAATATCAAGAGATTGTTGATATTCATTAAGGATATTGAGAAGGTTGTTGGACATTATTGATATAACTAAAGAAGGATGATAACTATCTTTATAACATTATTTTGTCATTGATGTCAAGAGATTGATTAGAAGAGAATTAAGATGTCAGTAAAAGACACAGAAAGAATGTGATGAATAAGAGGAGGAATAAGTTATTCAATGGGAAACTATTATTGAGTTAGACAATGATGAGATCATTATATTTAGATTGTTTTGATATCCTACATATGTTGTTGATTGTAAGGTTAATACTATACTATGTCACCGAGCAAAGAACCTAGTCGGTAAACCCTAAGGAACCTAGTAGGTAAACCCTAAGGTTATCGATATCGGTTAATGAAGGTGAAATGTCTACCAAGTAAAGTTTAGTATTTACCGAGTTACAACTGAGTTATGACAGTGCACATTGGACGGATAAAAGCATTATTTAATGAAGGACAATGATTAGCTAGAGATGTATAAATGATTGGTATGTCGTGCATGAAGTTTGTTAAGGATCTATGGCAAAGGAAAATTGGCAGGAAGATCTACAACGCAGACTGAACCGCAATAACCTTATGCAAGTTCCAAGAAAGGAATTCAAGTCCCGAGGGAAGGTAAAACATTTTCAGATCGAAAGGATACATTGAACCTAGTCAAGATTGATGATCTGATGGCTAAGATTGATCATGTGAAATGTGATCAAGGAGATTAAGCGCTTAGCAATTGTTTATAAATAAGGAATTGTTGATAAACAATGTATGCGGGCAAGTGTATGCATAGGGATGCTACATAGTGATTACCGAGCACAGAAGCTTGAAGACCTGTTTGAATAACAGAGTAGAGAGCCCAGCAGAGGGACAAGATAAGTCTTATGACTAGATTGTTTTGAGCAAATAAGAATCTTCTTTAGCATTTTAGATGTGAAGTTGTAGATAGACTTTTATTACTATTATTTTGTAAGTGACAGAAAATCTCTTAACCGAGTGGACATAATAGTCTTATTTGTAAACCCTCTAGCAAGGTAACATTCTAGTTGAGTGTTTGAAATCCTTTAACAAGGTCAATTCTAACAAAGTGAAGATCCTAACAGATCTAAGGGAAATCCCTTAACCGGGTCACATCTAGCAATGTGTTTGTAATCTTTAATAGGATTTGTTTTTAATCGAGCATACTCTAGAAGATTATATTTCTTAGTGGGTCCAAAATCCCACAGTGGTTTTTCCCTATTTGGGTTTCCACGTTAAATCTGGTGTTATGAGTGTTATGATGATTATGTATTTATGAGTTTGCATGTTTAGCAGTTTTAGTTATATTGCTAAAGTAAAAGTTACCGAGGTTGAATCTATTGATTTTATGGAAGATTAAGTTTGTATGATTCACCCCCCATCTCATCTTGTTAGCTATTGGCATCTGTACCTTATGTTAAGTATCAGAACTATCAATTGGTATTAGAGCTTTGGACTCCGGAAGAAAAGTTTAAAGGTACTTGAGGCAAAGATCCGAAGATGTATAAAAGGGATGCACCGAAGCTGAACAAGTCAAGTTTCTCCACATGGTAGAAAAGTATGAAGCTACATTTATCAGGAATTGGAGAATATGCAACATATTACCTGGAGAATGATTACATTGCACTGAGCAGCAACCCTATGACCTTGGAAGAGATAAAGGCAAAGCAAGAACATATTCAAGCTATGATTGAAATAACATCAGCATTGACCGACTCAAAGTTTAATGATCTAGAAGGCCGTAATGATGCAAAAACAATGTGGACTAAGCTCATATCTGTGTATGGAGGTGATGAACATGTTCAAAGAGCAAAAGTAGATAGTCTAAGAGGACAACTTGAATCCATGAGAATGAATGAAGGTGAGAAAATAACCCAATACAATACAACACTAAAGGAGACTATCAATCAAATTAAAGGAGCAGGTGGAACTATTAAAGCAAAGGATATAACAAGTAAGTTGTTGAGAACCCTTCTACCAGCTTATGCTATTTGAGTTGTTGGCAATATTACATTATAACAGACAATGAAAGATTGTTGACATTTCAATAAGGATATTGAGAAGGTTGTTGATGATTATGGACATAACTGATTAAAAATGTTGTACTATCTTGATATTATTATTTTGTCATTGATGTCAAGAAATTGATTTTCTAATTCAGTATGATGTTGCCATATCTTGAGAAGTATGATATGAAGATTATAAAGAAGCCGGTAAAGACACATGAAAGAATATGATGAATGAGGGGATAAGTTATTCAATGGGAAACTCTACTGAGTCAGACAATGATGAGATCTTGATGTTTTAGATTGTTTTAACATCATAAATATGTTGTAAAATGTAAAGGTTAATACTGCACTAAGATATTAGGCAAAGAACCTAGTCGGTAAACCCTAAGGTTATCGATGTCGGTTAATGAAGACAGAATGTCTACCGAGTGAAGTTTAGTATTCACCGAGTTGTAACCAAGCTATAACAAAATGCATTAAATGTTTACATGTGATATTTAATGAAAGAAGCTGATGAGCTGGAGCAGATCAATGATTGGTAAGCCATGGAAGAAGTTTGTTAACAAATCTAAGGCAATGGAAAGTCGGCATGAAGATCTACAACTCAGATTGAACCGCATTAACCTAACACAAGTTCCAAGGTGAATGTGCAAGTTCCAAGGGGGGGTAAAACATTTTCAAATCGAAAGATACAATGAACCTGGACAAGATTGAAGATTTGATGGCTATGATTGATCATGGGAAATGTGATCAATGAGATTAAGCGGTTACCTAATTGTTAATAAATAGGAATTTGTTGTTAAACAATGTATGCGGGAAAATGTATGCACAGGGATGCTACATAGTGATTACTGAGCACAGAAGCTTGAAGACTTGTTAGTATAATAGAGTATTGATGCCCAACAGATAGACAAGATTAGTTCTATGTCTAGATTGTATTGAACAAATAGGAATCTGCTTTAGCATTTTAGATGTGAAGTTGCAGATAGATTTTCATTACTGTTATTTTGTGAAAGTGATAGGAAATCTCTTAACCGAGTGGACTTAACAGTCTTATATGTAAATCCTCTAACAAGGTGACATTCTGATTGAGTGTTTGAAATCCTTTGACAAGGTCACTTCTAACAAAGTAAAGATCCTAATAGATCTGAGGGAAATCCCTTAACCGGGTCACATCTAGCAATGTGTTTGTAATCTTTAACAGGATTTGCTTTTAACTGAGCATACTCTAGAAGAGTATATTTCTTAGTGGGTCCGAAATCCCACAGTGGTTTTTCCCTATTTGGGTTTCCACATTAAATCTGGTGTTATGAGGTTTATATTGTTCATATGCATTTGAGTTTCCATGTTTGACAATTTTTTGGTTATATGACTGATATATATGTTACCGAGTTTGAATATGATGTTTTTATGGATGATTAAGTTTGTATGATTCACCCCCCCCCCCTCTCATCTTGTAGGCTATTGGATATGTACTTATATTAAGTATCAACACTATCAATTGGTATCAGAGCTTTGGACTCCGAAAGGAAAGTTTAAAGGCACTTGAGTTAAAGATCCAAAGATGTATAAGAGGGATGCACCTAAGCTAAATAAGTCAAGTTTCTCTACATGGCAGAAAAGGATGAAGCTACATCTATCAGGAGTTGGAGAATATGCTATATACTATCTGGAGAATGATTTTGTTGCACCGAACACCTATCCATTGACTATGGAAGAGATAAAGGCAAAGCAAGAACATATTCAAGCAATGATTGAAATAACATTTGCCATTGACCGATTCAAAGTTTAATGATCTAGAAGGATGTAATGATGCAAAGGCAATGTGGACTAAGCTCATATCTGTATATGGAGGAGATGAACATGTTCAAAGAGCAAAAGTGGATAGTCTAAGAGGACAAATTGAATCTATGAGGATGAATGAAGGTGACAACATAACCCAGTACAATACAAGACTAAAGGAGATTGTAAATCAAATCAAAGGAGCAGGAGGAACTATTGAAGAAAAGGATGTAACAAGTAAGTTGTTAAGAACCCTTCTACCCGCCTATGCAATCCGAGTCTCTGCAATCAATGAATTGAGGTCTGTACCCAATATGCCAGTTTCCTTGGATGCTACTATTGGTAAGCTACATGCTTTTGAGTTAAGTAATTTTGATAACAGTGGGTCATCGGTAAATAAAGTTGAATCTGCATTTAGTTCTTTTCATCTGAATGAATCTAATGATTACAATGAAAGAAAGTATAAGTACTCTGAAGGAGATCATAGTGGAGCAAGTGAAAGATTTTAGAAGAACATGGAAGAAGTACACAAATTGTATGAAGAAATCAGAAAGCAAGAAGAGTTTGAAGCACTATTGGCCAAAAGGTTACCGAGAGGAAAAGGTAAGTAAAAAGGAAAATTACCTTTGAAATGTTTCAATTGTGATAAGATTGGACATATGGCTTCTAACTGTCCTGACAAAGATTTCACTGAAAAGAGAGATTACCGAGATGACAGACAGAAAGATAACCATTACAGAGGACACCGAGACTTCAGAAGAAGAGATAGAAAGACATGCTTCATAGCTGATGAGGAATCTAACGATGATAAATCAGATGAGATAGATACAGAGGAAGTTGTTTATGTGGCTATCAAGGATGGATTAGATGAAGAAAGGTATGAAGAAAAAGCCCTAATATCTCACATAAACACTAATGATTCTTGGATTATAGATAGTGGATGCTCACATCATATGACAAGAGATAAACACAAGTTTGTTATGTTAGAAGATTATAATGGAGGCTATGTTAGATTTGGTAATGATGCACCATGTTCGGTAAGAGGTAAAGGATCCATAACACTTCTTGATAATGCAAGATGCAATGATGTTTATTGGGTTGAAGGTTTGAAATACAATTTGTTGAGTGTAGCACAGCTAAACAACACAGGTTACCGAATAGAATTTCAGAAAGGAATTGTCAAAGTTCATGACAAGAATGGAAAGTTAGCTACTACCAGGACACAAACAAAAGGTAATACATTTCACCTTGACTCAACTCACAATAAGTGTTTGCATGCAAAGATTGATAATACCTGGTTATGGCATAAAAGGTTTTCTCATGTTAATTTTGATAATCTGATCAAAATAAGTAAGAAGCACTGAGTAAGAGGTCTACCAAGTCTTGAAAAACCTAAGAATGCTATGTGCCAAGGATGCCAGATGGGTAAGATGACAAGATCAAGCTTTACAAGTAAGTCCTACACTTCTAAGGGAATTTTAGATCTTGTGTACACTAATCTTTGTGGTCCTATGAAAGTTCAAAGTTATTATGGTGATAAGTATTTCATATTATTTGTGGATGACTATTCAAGGATGATGTCAATAATGTTTTTAAAAGAAAAATCAGTAGCTTTTCAAATGCTTAAATGGTACAAGGCTAGAGTTGAAAATGAAACAGGAAGACAACTAAAATGTCTTAGATCAGATAGAGGAGGAGAGTTCACATCTGATGGGTTCAACCTATTTTGCAATGATCATGGTATTAAAAGACAAGTCTCTGCACCAAGAACTCCACAACATAATGGAATAGCTGAAAGAAGAAATAGATCTATTGTGGATTGTGCTAGAACACTGATGATTGAGAAGAAGGTTCCACAAATGTTTTGGAGAGAAGCAATAAGCACAGCTGTTTACACCTTGAACCGAGTTCAATTGAAGAAAGGTACTTTGAAGACACCTTATGAAATCTGGTATGGCAAGAAACCTAATGTAAGTTATTTTAAGATCTTTGGAAGTAAATGCTATGTTCAAAAAGATAATAGAAATGGCAAGTTTGATCAGAAAAGTGAAGAAGGAACATTTCTAGGATATTCTTCTAGAAGCAAAGCATTTAAATGTCTGATCAAATCATCTAACAAAATAGTAGAAAGTGCAAATGTGAAAATTGATGAATTTGCAGAAAGAAATGCTGAAGGAAATTCCAAAGAACCAGAAGACTATGATGAATTTCTCTATGTGCAACCGAGAAGTCCTACCGAGATAACTGTTGAAGAAAATGAAGAAGATATCCAGTTACCGAGTGATGAAGAAGATCATACAGAGCCTACCGAGCCTATATTAGCCAAGTATGTCAGAAGACACCATGCACCAAGTCAGATTATAGGAGATAAGGATGATCCAGTGATGACAAGGAACAAACTAAGACATAACACATGTTTGATATCTAAATTTGAACCGAGAATAGTGAAAGAGGCATTTAACAGTGAAGATTGGATAAAAGCTATGACAGAAGAGATTGATCAAATCAAGAAGAATGACACATGGACACTGGTCCCAAGACCGAAGGACAAAAATGTAATTGGTACAAAGTGGATCTTCAGAAACAAACTAAATGAAAAAGGTGAGGTCATTCAGAACAAAGCAAGACTAGTTTGCAAAGGTTATGCCCAAGAAGAAGGAATTGATTATGGTGAGACTTTTGCACCCGTTGCTAGACTTGAAGGAGTAAGAACATTGTTGGCATATGCTACTTTCAAGAACTTCAAGGTATATCAAATGGATGTCAAATCTGCATTTCTGAATGGAATATTAGAAGAAGAAGTTTTCATTGAACAACCTGAAGGATTTGTTGAAGACAATAATAAAGATCAGGTATGTAAATTGAACAAAGCTTTATATGGTCTGAAACAAGCACCTAGAGCATGGTATGAAAGATTGCACTCTTATTTGATTAATATTGGTTTTATAAGGACAAGTGAGAATAGCAACATGTACATGAAGAATGATGAAAATGGAATACTAATCTCAGCCATATTTGTTGATGATATTATATTTTGTGGAAATGACTCTTTATGCAAGAACTTTGGAAATGAAATGAGCAAAGAATTTGAGATGTCATTAATCGGTGAGATAAAGTATTTTATAGGTTTACAGATACTGCAAATGAAAAATGAGATTTTCATTACTCAATCCAAGTACATAAAGGAAATCTTGAAGAAATTTGGAATGGAAGATTCAAAACCAGTAAGTACTCCTATGACTACCAACTGTAAACTATCAAAGAATGATGAATCTGCATCTGTTGATGAGACACTCTTCCGATCCATGATTGGAAAACTACAATATGTTGTTCACAACAGGCCATATATAGCACATGCAGTAGGTATTGTTGCAAGATTCTTTGCAGATCCTAAGGAAATACACATGACGGCAATCAAAAGAATTTTTAGATACTTGAAAGGCACTAAAGATTATGGCTTAGTATATCAGAAAGGAAATAATTTTGATTTGAAAGTTTATATTGATGCTGAATGGGTAGGCAACATTGATGATAGGAAAAGTACAAGTGGAGGAGCTTTCCTCTTAGGAGAAAGACTAGTGAGTTGGCTTAGCAAGAAACAAGGATATGTTTCTTAGTCAACAACCGAAGCTGAATATGTTGCTGCAACACTGAATTGCACCAACATTGCATGGATCAAACAACTGTTGGAAGGTATAAATGAGAAAGTTACCAAGCTAGTAACTATATTCTGTGACAATACTAGTGCCATTAATATTTCAAAGAATCCTGTTATGCACTCTAAGACAAAGCACATATCTATCAAATATCATTATCTTAGAGAAGAAGCTCAAGAGAAGAAAGTGGTGTTGGAATATGTTAACACAAAGGAGCAAATAGCTGATATCTTCACCAAGCCACTACAAAAGGACACTTTTGAATATCTCAGAAGTAAGTTAGGGGTCCTACCCCTATCTTCTACTCACTGACCGAGTTCGGTGAAAGCATCACTTTGATGACTCTATTGAATATCTTTTGGGGAGTTGATGTTGGAGTGATACACTTTAGAATGTTTTTTCTGAAAGTGTACTGGAATTATTACAGGAATTATACAGAGAATGATACAGAGAACAAGAACTGAAGACAAATGCTCTGACCGAGACTCAGTTGATACACAAACAACAGGAAATAACTTCTTACATAAAGAAATAATGTTTTAGTTCTTTACTTTTTGGCATTGTTGTCAAAGGGGGAGAAGACCTACCAATGGGGGAGAAGACTAAGAATATATGGGAGAAGACTGAGAGAAGACTACAAATTGAAATAAAGACTGAAAACAGAAGAGAAGTCTAATGTATGGGGGAGAGCATTTCAAGCATTTTAGAATCACAACAATCCGAATCTTTTACAGGTCAAATCAATTGGTTTTGCCATCAATGCCAAAGGGGGATATTGTTGGCAATATTACATTATAACAAACAATGAAAGATTGTTGACATTTCAATAAGGATATTGAGAAGGTTGTTGATGATTATGGACATAACTGATTAAAGATGTTTTACTATCTTGATATTATTATTTTGTCATTGATGTCAAGAAATTGATTTTCTAATTCAGTATGATGTTGCCATATCTTGAGAAGTATGATATGAAGATTATAAAGAAGTCGGTAAAGATACATGAAAGAATATGATGAATAAGGGGATAAGTTATTCAATGGGAAACTCTACTGAGTCAGACAATGATGAGATCTTGATGTTTTAGATTGTTTTAACATCATACATATGTTGTAAAATGTAAAGGTTAATACTACACTATGATATCAGGCAAAGAATCTAGTCGGTAAACCCTAAGGTTATCGTTGTCAGTTAATGAAGACAAAATGTCTACCGAGTGAAGTTTAGTATTCACCGAGTTGTAACCGAGCTATAACAGAATGCATTAAATGTTTACATGTGATATTTAATGAAAGAAGCTGATGAGCTGGAGTGGATCAATGATTGGTAAGCCGTGGAAGAAGTTTGTTAACGAATCTAAGGCAATGGGAAGTCGGCATGAAGATCTACAACTCAGATTGAACCACATTACCCTAACACAAGTTCCAAGGTGAATGTGCAAGTTCCAAGGCAGGGTAAAACGTTTTCAGATCGAGAGATACAATGAACCTGGACAAGATTGAAGATCTGATGGCTATGATTGATCATGGGAAATGTGATCAATGAGATTAAGTGGTTACCTAATTGTTTATAAATAGGAAACTATTGTTAAACAATGTATGCGGGCAAATGTATGCACATGGATGCTACATAGTGATTACCGAGCACAGAAGCTTGAAGACCTGTTAGTATAACATAGTATTGATGCCCAATAGATAGACAAGATTAGTTCTGGGTGAACTCACAAAGTTGGTTCCCACTTTTTGGTACATCCTGATTTTTGCTGAAATCATACATTTTTTGGAAAATATAATTATTTAAGCTTTAAGAGGTCCCATTTGAAGTAATTAATTGAAGAGAGTTAGATCAAAGGCTCTTAGATCAAAATTTCTTGGATAGAACCTCTCTACTTCTAAATCATACTTGCAATGGAGTCTCCTTTGCATCTATCAAATGCTGATAAAAAACCAATTTTACATTAGCTTTTGAAGGGTCAAACGAATTCATTTAGAAGTTTTGTTTTCTTAAGGATTTAGTCCTTATTATAAGCTTTCCAAATAGTATAATTTTTAATATATTTAAGTTTATTAATATATTTTTATTTTATTTTTTATGAATGTAGGTTTTTCACCGAACATGAACTTCTTTGTTCAATGCATTGGGAAAAATAGCAAACTAATTCAAAAAAATTCTGAAAAATATCTATGCCTTAGGTATTGATGTCTTATTTCTAACAAAAAAAATAAAACTTAATTTTGATATATATAGAGCAAGTTATGTGTTCAAACGTACACCTATATCTAAATTATAATTAGTCGGACTTCAAAACTTAATAAAATAAAAAATATTCAACATATCACTATCAAACCAATTGCATGCCTTGGGTATTGATGTTACAAACCAAAATTTAAAAGAGATAAGTTTTTATCATTTATAGAAAAAAATTTATACATTTCAGGATGCACATCACTCTTAAAAAATGTTGTTTCCTGTAAAAAATTACTTTTGAGGGAGATGGAAAAATCAATAAAATTTTATTCAAAAAAATTTGAAAAAAATATATTTAGAATCTACAAAAAGGATGTTACAAATCACTAGTTTACATCATCTTCAAATTCTTAACGATTTAAAAGTTATAGGTGTCAGAAAGTGAAGGTTTTTTGCAAAATGTTCATCTAAGTGTCAAAGTTGGTCAAAAAGTGGGAACCAGTATTGTGAGTTCACCCTTCTATGTCTAGATTGTATTGAACAAATAAGAATCTACTTTAGCATTTTAGATGTGAAGTTGTAGATAGATTTTCATTACCGTTATTTTGTGAAAGTGACAGGAAATCTCTTAACTGAGTGGAATTAATAGTCTTATATGTAAATCCTCTAACAAGGTGACATTCTGATTGAGTGTTTGAAATCCTTTGACAAGGTCACTTCTAACAAAGTGAAGATCCTAACAGATCTGAGGGAAATCCCTTAACCGAGTCACATCTAGCAATGTGTTTGTAATATTTAATAGGATTTGCTTTTAACCGAGCATACTCTAGAAGAGTATATTTCTTAGTGGGTCCGAAATCCCACAATGGTTTTTCCCTATTTGGGTTTCCATGTTAAATCTGGTGTTATGAGGTTTATATTGTTCATATGCTTTTGAGTTTGCATGTTTGATAGTTTTTTGGTTATATGACTGATATATATGTTACCAAGGTTGAATCTAATGTTTTTATGGATGATTAAGTTTGTATGATTCACCCCCCACCCCTCTCATCTTGTTGGCTATTGGATCTGTACTTATATTAAGTATCAGAACTATCACGAGTCTCTGCAATCAATAAATTGAGGTCTATACCTAACATTCTAGTTTCTTTGGATGCTACTATTGGTAAGCTACATGCATTTGAGTTAAGTAATTTTTATAATAGTGGGTCTTCGGTAAATAAAGTTGAATCTGCATTTAGTTCTTTTCATATTAGTGAATCTGATGATTACAATGATAGAATGAGTAAGTACTCTGAAGGGAATTACAGTGGAGCAAGTGAAAGATTTCGTAAGAACATGGAAGAAGTGCACAAACTGTATGAGGAAATCAAGAAGCAAGAAGAGTTTGAAGCATTATTAGCCAGAAGGTTACCGAGAGGAAAAGGTAAGTATAAAGGGAAGCTACCTTTAAAATGTTTCAATTGTGATAAAATAGGACATATGGCTTCTAACTGCCTTGACAAAGAATCTACGGAAAAGAGAGAATACCGAGATAACAAGAAGAAAGACAACCAATACAGAGGACACCGAGACTTTAGCAGGAGAGATAGAAAGACATGTCTAGTAGCTGATGAAGAATCCAACGATGACAAATCTAATGAAACCGATACTGAGGAAGTTGTTTATGTGGCTATTAAGGATGGATCTGATGAAGAAAGGTATGAATAAAAAGCCCTAATATCTCACATAAATAATAATGATTCTTGGATCATAGATAGTGGATGCTCACATCATATGATAGGTGATAAACACAAGTTTGTTAAATTAGAAGACTATGATGGAGGCTATGTAAGATTTGGTAATGATGCACCATGTCCGGTAAAAGGTAAAGGATCTATAACACTTCTTGACAATGCTAAATGTGATGATGTATATTGGATTGAAGCATTGAAATACAATTTGTTGAGTGTAGCACAGGTAAACAATATAGGATACCAAATAGAATTTCAGAAAGGAATTGTCAAAGTTCATGACAAGCATGGAAAGTTAGCTGATACTGGGACACAAACAAAAGGTAATACATTTCATCTTGACTCAACTCCGAACAAGTGTCTTTATGCAAAGATAGATGATACCTGGTTATGGCATAAAAGGTTTTGTCATGTAAATTTTGATAATCTGATCAAAATAAGTAAGAAGCACCGAGTAAGAGGTCTACCGAGTCTGGAAAAACCAGAGCATGCTATGTGCCGAGGATGCCAGATGGGTAAGATGACAAGATCAATCTTTACAAGTAAGTCCTACACTTCTAAAGGAATTTTAGATCTAGTACATACTGATCTTTGTGGTCCTATGAAAGTTCAAAGTTATTATGGTGATAAATATTTCATATTATTTGTGGATGATTACTCAAGGATGATGTCAGTCATGTTTTTAAAAGAAAAAACATAATCTTTTCAAATGTTTAAATGGTACAAGGAAAGAGTTGAAAATGAAACAGGAAGACAACTGAAATGTCTTAGATCTGATAGAGGAGGAGAGTTCACTTCTGATGCATTTAACTTATTTTGCAATGATCATGGTATAAAGAGGCAAGTATCTGCACCGAGAAAAGCTTAGAAAAATAGGATAGCCGAGAGAAGAAACAGATCAATTATGGATTGTGCAAGAACCTTGATGATAGAAAAGAGGGTACCTCAAACATTTTGGAGAGAAGCAATCAGCACTGCAGTTTACACCCTGAACCGAGTTCAACTGAAGAAAGGAACTATGAAGACACCATATGAGATCTGGTATGATAAGAAACCTAATGTAAGTTATTTTAAAATCTTTGGAAGTAGATGCTATGTTCACAAAGATGACAGAAATGGAAAGTTTGATCAAAAAAGTGAAGAAGGAACATTTCTTGGTTATTCTTATAGAAGTAAAGCATTTAAATGTCTGATCAAATCATCTAACAAAATAGTGCAAAGTGCAAATGTGAAAATTGATGAATTTGCAGAAAGAAATGATGAAGAAAATTCCAAAGAACCAGAAGATTATGAAGAATTCATTTATGTTCAACCGAGAAGTCCTACAGAGAAAGCTGCTGAAGAAAATGAAGATAATGTCTAGTTACCGAGTGATGAAGAAGATCATACAGAACCTACCGAGCCTATATTAGCCAAGTATGTCAGAAGACATCATGGATCAAGTCAAATTATAGGAGATAAGGATGATCTAGTGATGACAAGGAACAAACTGAGACAAAACACATGTCTAATATCTGAATTTGAACCGAGAATAGTGAAAGAGGCATTTAACAATGAAGATTGGGTAAATGCTATGACAAAAGAGATTGATCAAATCAAGAAGAATGACACATGGACACTGATCCCAAGACCAAAGGACAAAAATGTAATTGGTACAAAGTGGATTTTCAAAAACAAGCTAAATGAGAAAGGTGAGGTCATTCACAACAAAGCAAGACTAGTTTGCAAAGGTTATGCTCAAGAAGAAGGAATAGATTATGGTGAGACTTTTGCACCTGTAGCTAGACTTGAGGGAGTAAGAACATTGTTGGCATATGTTGCTTTCAAAAATTTCAAGGTATATCAAATGGATGTTAAATCTGCATTTTTGAATGGTATACTAGAAGAAGAAGTTTATATAGAACAACCTGAAGGATTTGTTGAAGACAAGAGTAAAGATCAGGTATGCAAACTGAACAAAGCTTTATATGGTCTGAAACAAGCACCTAGAGCATGGTATGAAAGATTGCACTCTTACTTAATCAAGATTGGTTTTATAAGGACAATTGAAAATAACAATATGTACATGAAGAATTATGAGGACAATGGAATACTGATCTCAGCCATATTTGTTGATGATATTATATTTTGTGGAAATGACTCTTTATGCAAGAATTTTAGAAATGAAATGTGCAAAGAATTTGAGATATCACTAATCGGTGAGATAAATTATTTTATAGGTTTAGAGATATTGCAAATGAAAGATGAGATTTTCATTACTCAATCCAAGTACATAAAGGAAATCTTGAAGAAATTTGGAATGGAGGATTCTAAACCAGTAAGTACTCCTATGACTACTAACTATAAATTATCAAAGAATGATGAATCTATATCTGTTGATGAGACATTTTACTGATCTATGATTGAAAAATTGCAATATGTTGTGCATAGTAGATTGGATATAGCACATGCAGTAGGTATTGTAGCAAGATTCTCTGCAGATCCCAAGGAAACCCATATGACAACAATCAAGAGAATTTTCAGATACCTGAGAGGCATTGAAGATTATGGCTTAGTATATGAAAAGAAGAATGATTTTGATTTAAAAGTTTATACTGATGCTGATTGGGCAGGCAACATACATGACAGGAAAAGTACAAGTGGTGGAGCTTTCTTTTTGGGAGAAAGACTAGTAAGTTGGCTTAGCAAGAAATAAGGATGTATCTCACAGTCAACAACAGAAGCTGAATATGTTGTTGCAGCATTGAATTGTACCAATATAGCATGGATCAAACAATTGTTGGAAGGTATAAATAAGAAAGTTACCGAGCCAGTAACTATATTATGTGATAATACTAGTACCATTAACATTTCAAAGAATCCAGTAATGCACTCTACGACAAAGCATATATCTATAAAGTATCATTATCTCAGAGAAGAAGTTCAAGAGAAGAAAGTTGTGCTGGAATATATCAGTTCAAAGGAGCAATTAGCAGATATCTTCACAGAACCATTGCCAAGGGACACTTTTGAGTATCTCAGAAGCAAGTTAGGGGTCCTACCCATATCTTCTACTCACTGATCGAGTTTGGTGAAAGAATCAATTCGATGAATCTACAGAATATTATGTGTGGATTGATGTTGATTTACGCACTTTACAAGGTTTTCTAAAAGTGTGCAGGAAATAGTGAATAGAGACAAGTTGCTTTGACCGTGACTGAGATGATACACAACAAGGCATTGTTGTCAAAGGGGAAGAAGACTAAATGGTTGGAAGACTAAATGGTTGACTGAATGGTAAAGCCCTGAATGAGAAACAACATAAGACTAATGACAAGAGGAGAAGATTGAAAAGGGAGAAGACTTCAGAAGATTTTAATAGCTCAAGGATAACAGGAGAAGTCTAACAGCAATCTGAATCTGAATCAATTTGAATATCTTGTTGGTATTACCATTTAAAAGTTGGTTTTGCCATCAATGTCAAAGGGGGAGATTGTTGGCATTACAGTAAGAAAGATAGTTGGCATTTCAATATCAGGAGATTGTTGATATTCATTAAGGATATTGAGAAGGTTGTTGGAGATTATTGATATAACTAAAGAAGGATGATAACTATCTTTATAACATTATTTTGTTATTGATGTCAAGAAGTTGATTATCTGATTCAGTATGATGTTGCCATATCTTGAGAAGATTGATTAGAAGAGAATTAAGATGTCGGTAAAAGACACAGAAAGAATGTGATGAATAAGAGGAGGAATAAGTTATTCAATGGGCAACTATTACCGAGTTAGACAATGATGAGATCATGATGTTTAGATTGTAAGGTTAATACTATACTATGTCACTGAGCAAAGAACCTAGTTAGTAAACCCTAAGGAACCTAGTCGGTAAACCCTAAGGTTATCAATATCGGTTAATGAAGGTAGAATGTCTACCGAGTAAAGTTTAGTATTTACCGAGTTGCAACCGAGTTATGACAGTGCGCATTGGATGGATAAAAGTATTATTTAATGAAGGACAATGATTAGCTGGAGATGTATAAATGATTAGTATGTCGTGCATGAAGTTTGTTAAGGATCTATGGCAAAGGAAAATCGGCAAGAAGATCTACAGTGCAGATTGAACCGCAATAAGCTTGTGCAAGTTCCAAGAAAGGAATGCAAGTCTTGAGGCAAGGTAAAATGTTTTCAGATTGAAAGGATACATTGAACCTAGTGAAGATTGATGAGCCGATGGCTCAGATTGATCATGGGAAATGTGATCAAGGAGATTAAGTGGTTAGCAATTGTTTATAAATAAGGAATTGTTGATAAACAATGTATACAAGCAAGCGTATGCACAGGGATGCTACATAGTGATTACTGAGCACAGAAGCTTGAAGACCTATTTGAATAACAGAGTAGAGAGCCCAACAGAGGGACAAGATAAGTCTTATGACTAGATTGTTTTGAGCAAATAAGAATCTGCTTTAGCATTTTAGATGTGAAGTTGCAGATAGATTTTTATTACTGTTATTTTATAAGTGACAGAAAATCTCTTAACCGAGTGGACTTAACAGTCTTATTTGTAAACCCTCTAGCAAGGTAACATTCTAGTTGAGTGTTTGAAATCCTTTAACAAGGTCACTTTTAACAAAGTGAAGATCCTAACAGATCTGAGGGAAATCCCTTAACTGGATCACATCTAGCAATGTGTTTGTAATCTTTAACAGGATTTGCTTTTGACCGAGCATACTCTAGAAGAGTATATTTCTTAGTGGGTCAGAAATCCCACAGCGGTTTTTCCCTATTTGGGTTTCCACATTAAATCTGGTGTTATGAGTGTTATGATGATTATGTGTTTATGAGTTTGCATGTTTAGCAATTTTGGTTATATTGCTAAAGTAAAAGTTATCGAGGTTGAATCTGTTGATTTTATGGAAGATTAAGTTTGTATGATTCACCCCCCCCCCCCCTCCCCTCTCATCTTGTTAGCTATTGGCATCTTTACTTTATGTTAATTATCATAACTATCAAGAGGAAGGTTAGAAAGGAGGTTGAACAACTTATAGAGCAGATGGGTATAGCCAAAGAAGCTATGAAGAGGATTAGGGAGTAGGACATATTGAAGGAGGAAGACATGGTGAAGTAGTAAACTAAATTGGTCTCCACTCCTCCCAAGAAGACCAAGCCAAGACAGAGTAAGTTTGTACCTACATCTAGTGTGCAGAAGCCTATCCCTCCACCCAAACCACAAACAACATTAATTAGGTTGTAGAGGAAGAAACTAAATCTAATGAAGAGGTCAGAGAAGTAAAGAAAACTACTACCTATGCTAGGGTAGTAAGGAAACAATAATCTGGTGAAGCTCATTCTTCCAAGAAGCCTAGAACAGAAGATGAGCCATCCGATAAAGCAAAATCTGGGAAGAAGCAAAAGTCTTAGCTCGATGAAGCTTTGAAATTGGGAAAGATAAAAGATACTTATACTATTGTGCCCCCTGTAGACACCTAAAAATGTCTCATTGATCATGTACTAATTATTCCTCTAATTGATTAAATAATCTTTATTATTTAAATAAACTAATTATTCTATTTTCTTATTCTCTAATCATCTAGTCATTTTAATCATTTCCTAAATATTAATTAAATATTTATTATTTAATTAATTATGATTAATTCCCCAATTTAAATAATCTTTATTATTTAAATTAATTAATTTTCAATTTCTATCTCTAATCATCTAATCATTCAGCCTTCTTCTAAATATTAATTAAATATTTATTATTTAATTAATTATGATTTAATTCCTTTAATTTAAATAATCTTTATTATTTAATTAAATTCCATTTCTAAATAATTAAATAGTTTCTTTAAATTATTTAATTAGGTAATTAATTCTTCCATTTCCAAATCCCCAAATTCTAATTTCATTTAATTTCATATTCTTCTAATTTCTTCCAAATTCAAACACATGTGCTTGATTTCAAAAACCAAATTGAAAATCAAAGTTAAGTTCTAAATATATTCAAATACTAAATTGAATTAATAAATTCAATTATTTGAATAATATCTCATGCAAAGATTAAATTAATAATCTAAATCTAAATACAAGCACATGCTAAATTAATTAATTCAATCAATTAATTAATTAAATCATTTATCTCTTCAACTTCTATTTCCATCTTTCAGTTAGCTTTTTCTAAATTAAGTTCTCTGTGTCATCTTCTTTATTTCCACCAATCATTCTTTTTCTTCCTTCAGTTAGCTTTTTCTCAATTAGTTAATTCAATTAATCTATTCAATCTATTGAGTTTCACTCCTACAATCAGTAGTTCAACTATCAACTTGCATTTGAGCTCACCTGAGTTCACACCTCTTGATCAATCTGTTCCACCTTTCAATCAATCTTCACCAATTATCTATAAATTGAGCATTCAATCCTCCTCAATCCTGGAAAATTTATTCTGAATCACGAACTTTGAATCCTTGTGTCACTTGTAGGTTACCAGCGCAATATCTGAGAGCCATCATACCATGAAGAGGAGAAGAGCAATGGAAGCAATATGCAAATCTTGGAATAGGGAGTTTTATTTGAATTGATTTATAATTCCTATTTTCTTTGATCTTGAATCATTTCATTGTTAGTTTGTTAAATTCTTTGATTAGATAGGGATTCATGATTTCCCTTGTGCTTCTAATTGATAACTTTGTTTATCTAAAGAATGAATTCTAGCATGCGTTACATTTTGGTGAACCCGACGTGAACTAACAACAATTTAACCTTTTTCTGTGTTCTATGTGATTTGTATAGATTGAACGGATTATTCATTTTTTTCATCACGTAATCGAGCTTACATCGTCACGTGATTGCATAGACAGAATTACACATTCGACCTTTTGGGGTCACACATTCGCCCTAACAGGGTTACGCAATCGCCCTGTCCACATCACGCAATCGCACTTTCAGGGTCACGCATCCGCAAGGTTAATTGCTGTTTTATTTTTCTTCTGTCTGTTATTGCTTCTGTATAATTCTGTCTTAAATTTGGTTAATCTGGGATCAAAATTACTTTTTATTTTAGGATTTGATTAACACAGTTTATGGCAAGAAAAGTTCAGTTCAAGATTTCGGATGCAAGAAGGACGAAACAACAAAGGAGAGAAGCCAAACGATATCAAAAAGTTCTCTAGGCAGAAAAATTGATACAGGATTCGGAAGAACAACTCACCTTAGACAGATATAATAGCCTAGTTCTTTCTTATACAGTTAAATATGATCTAATCAATATTGAATGGATGATGAGGGATTTGGCTGGGGCTTCACAATTGGTTTCGCAGGTTCCTAATCGGGTTTAGTTTTCTTATATTTTTCTAATTTTTTTTTTTTGTCTGCATTTTGTCACGCAATCGACCTGTTAGTGCTACGTAATCGAGTAGATCACGTCACACATTCACTCTGTCATATTCATGCATTCACTCAGTAAGTATCATGCAATCGCTTAGGTAGTATCACACAATCACCTCTGTCAAGTTCTTAATTCCTGTTTTCTGTTGGTTTATTTTGCTACTAATCTTCTATTTACAGCCTGTGGCGGATTCGCAGAGAGGATTAGATTAGTAATTTTACATGCACATCTCACACTTCAATTTTTAGTGCTTAAAATCAACAACGGTTAAAAAGGACATGCATGGATAATCTCACACTTCAATTTTTAGTGCTTAAAATCAACAACAGTTAAAATTGACATGCATGGATAATCTCACACTTCGCTGTTGGTGCTTAAAATGAACATGGGATAAAATTGACATGCATGCATCTTACACTTGGTTTTTGGTGCTTAAAAATCAAACAAATGGTTAAAATTGACATGTATGCCTTCATTCTTGGATTTGGTGTTTAAAATTGACATGCACATGCGGATCTAACACCTAAATTTGGGCTATAAAATGAATGTGAATCAAGCTACATTAGATTAAATCATTTTTCATTTTCTCAAGGGAAAAGAACTTTTCATTATGTCTAGGGTGGACCTACTGTTGCACTAACTGACTTTCTACTCACCATCGGGCTTTTGGGAGAAAGAAGGAAGGTGAAAACGACATCCAATTTTTCTTTTTGTTCTACATAGTGAGGGGTATCTTTGATTGGGGATTTCATCACCCCACAGAGGTACTTTGAATTGGGATTTGTTGGGGATATCATCTCTCCCAGCATACTCTCGAGCGGGTTTTTTGAGCCGCTATATAAATATACTGGTCAGGCGGCAAGAGTGTTGAGTGAATTCGACATATGTGGGGGCCTTCCCTACACCGATAAGCTCAACTAAAGCCTTTAGTGGCTTGCTCTGAGAATTCATCATTGGATCGGGATCCCTCGAAACCTAATACTAAGAACCAAATTAGTTGCCAAAAATCCTACATTCAGTGGTTCCGGGAGTGTGGATTGTACCCCATAGATACCCTTCATGTACCTTACACTATGATATAGGAATCCCTCAGTGATAAGATCTTCAGATCTTCGGGGTAAGAGAGACTGGCATGCCCAAGAAGTGTGTGCCGTGGAGTGGAGCCAGTGCTTCCAGACTCTCTATTTGTTCATTTTGTTTTGGTATTTTATTTTAAGGGCCTCACTGAATGGTGTCCACTATCCAGCCTAAGATTGTATTCCATGCTTTTTTATGTATCGTTGTGCTAGACCAGTATTGAGTTAGTCCCTTGGGCTATTTCAGGCCTTATCCCATGTATCTCTGAATTTTTTGAGATTGTATGAAAATTGAGTCAGTCAGCTATACATACCTACCAACCATTGTTCTCAAACTTGGAAAACTACAAAACATTGTCCTACACATGAAGTTACCAAAAACAAAGTCCATTTTGAAACTGATTCTCAAAACATCCTCATTATCATCCATAGTCTTTTGCATAGTCCCATTTACGTCCTTATTATCGTCTATAGTATTTTGCATAGTCCCATTTATGTCCTCTTTATTGTCCATAGTCTTTTGCATAGTCTCATTTACGTCCTCATTATCATCCATAGTCTTTTGCATAGTCCCATTTACGTCCTCATTATCATCCATATTAGTTGCATAGTCCCCCATTTATCATATACGTCTTCACCTAGACCTCATATACATCTAAGTCTATTATCAGTTATAGGTTCATAGCATGTGCCTTCATGGGTCTCCCAGGTGATGGTTTGCTCCCCTTCGAGCAACCTAATCTAGTTCCAAATGACAGTCAACGAGAAATCATTGATGGTCTGGCTAACTTAGCTTGGGATTTAAGAAGAAGCACACCCCAATATATGGGAGTCATACAAAAGATAGATATTGAGTCTAGGATTGCCCATACAATTGATAGAGAGATTGAGGCCGAACAACTTCGTCAACAAATGGAAAGACTTGCATTAGAGAAAGCTAGAAAGGCTAAAAAGGTCTCACATCAAAATCCTCAATAGAGTCTAGTATAGTATTGCATACCTCATATTTGCATCTACTGTCTAGTGTTAGGTCATCATCTTGCATAGAACCATCATCATATAGGCAATTTTAGATGCCCGTCACAAGGTCCTAGAAAGAAAAAGGAATAATGGACCCGAACAACACACAGTCTATAAACCCTACTTGGAACATGGACATGTCAACAGGTCAACACTCAGGTACACAGACAATGTCCACCATAAATGAATTACAACAACATCTGACAAAGGAAGAAATTGAGTCCACACAGCAAGACCCGCATGTCCTCATGATCCTAGATGCACTTATACATAGCGATAGGGACAAGTATCTTTCGCTGTTAATACAAAATGGGGCAAAATTACCTAAAGATTTTGATGTCACAAAGATTTTACCACCAGGAAAAACTTTAGGTCAAGATAATAGTCAAACACCACCCTTGACGCAAATACAAGCAATGACCTCTAGTCTTCCTCAAAAAATACCTCTCCTAATAAATGTCAATACAAATGCAAACTTTCAAACAAGCATGTCATCTTCAACAATCAATGCTAGTATACCATCATAGAGCATACTGATAATGTCAAGTGTCTCAGCACCTATTCAAACACAATCAATGAGTGTAACCCAACCTCCAGTTTCCTATTCTATGGGATCCACATATGGTTATCAAAATGCAAATCTAGGTATTACCAATACAACAGGTACACCTCAACCAAACATGGGTTCACATATCGCCTATTTCACAATACCTACTGGAACACACAACACACAAGGTTATAATCTTGGTACCTTTCAACAACCTCCTAGTTATGCAACCATGAATCCTTTTATGGGACATACACACACAAGGTATACCTTTGACTTCAACAGATATTCTGACACAACAAGTACAAAGTTTGCAACAACAGATGACAACCATGCAAACTAGTAATGATAAAAAGAGCTACACAATGCAAGACTTACATCCTTATCCATTTGATCACACATTATACATGCCACCTTTCCCATAACATTTTGAAATACCCAAATTTGATAGATATCGAGGGAAGGGTGATCTTAGACATCATATCAGAGAATTTTTTACAGCATGTATAGAAGTTTCCTCGAAAGATACTTACCTAATGAGACTATTCCCTAAAAGTCTGGGAGGTCCGACTTTAGAGTGGTTTTCACATCTACCACCAACCATCACGTCATGGGGGGAATTAGCTGAATAATTTATTACAAACTTCTCGCACAACATTAACACCCCAGTTACTTTGATGGATTTATGTGCCACTAAGAAATACGAGAATGAAACATTTGCATCCTTCATACAATGATGGAGGGCTCTCTATGGGAGATGCAAGACAGTTATCCCAGAAACAGAGCAAGTGGATATGTTTACAGAAAATTTGATTCCTAAGATAAAATATCTGATACAAATATAGTGTCTTACCACATTCAAACAAATCACAGGGCTCTCAAATGTGAGAAGGGCTTGGTTTAACAAGGTCTTATTAAGTATGGAAATACCAACAACAATGACAAATCTAAGTTTTGGTCAAAAAACAAAAATGTGACCAATGATGGTATTGTAGATGCTAGAACAATAAACATAATTCAACCCGTTTTATCACTTGGAATGAGTCAGTCAACAAATCTGCATACCGGGAATAACACAACCTCAACCAATGTAAATGCTACACAAAATATAGACACAAGATACCCCAGGGTAAACACTCCAAGAAGAAATTACACACCTTTAGGAGAACCTATTGAGTCAACGCTCAAAAAGTTAATATAGACAAACATGATAACTTTACCTGAAGTAAGAGTATATGAACCAGGTCCTTTTAAACCCACATGGTGGAATGACAATGATTTCTGCGATTACCAGAGGACTAAAGGTCACAAAACAACAAGTTGCTACAAGTTGAAAAACTTGGTCCAAGATATGATAGACCAAGGGGATATCACAATTGATACGGATAAGACCTCAACAAACACGAATCATATGATTTTTAAAGATTCATTTGTTAAGCATGACAAGGGAAAAGCTACCACATCAGGTACCCAAGACAACACGGCTAACTACACGAAAGTATCATACGATTACACTATTCATGCCATTAGCTCAGGAGAGACAACAAACGATGATTCACAAGAAACACCTGATCAGGACGACCAATATCAAGACACTCATAAAGATAACAACCAAATTTGCATGATATCTGAAGGACCAAAGTACGACAATGATACGAATCTTTGTCTCCAAGACTGGGGGCAGGATCAACCATCTCACTCAGATTGGTTTGAAGATGAACTCATTGAACATATTATGAATGTCAAACATAGACTTTGGGACTATGAAGAAGGATTTAATATAAATCTAGATAAGACAACCTATGATACAAATGATACAATTGCTACAATCACAATTACTCCTAGAGACAAAGACTGTGCAGTGGTTACTCGCAGGTCAAAGGTAACCTTGCAAGGGATACCACAAAATCAACCACTAGCAGTAGGGACTTACAATGTAGTTGAGAAACTTAAGAAAACTCTGGCATAGATATCCTTATTCGAACTACTGTGTATTTCACCCAATCATAGAGCTATACTGGACAAAGCACTTCAAGATTCAGTAGTGGATAGAGATATAGATGAACGTGCCTTCCAGTCTATGGTAGGAAATCTGACACAAGGTACACATATTGCATTTACAGAACAAGATATTCCTAGTGATAAATTGCTTCATAATGACCCACTACATCTGGAAGCTTACATTCAGAAGAAAAGAATCAAAAGAGTACTTATAGATGGGGGAGCCGGTCTGAACATTTGTACCTTAAAGCTGGTCAAAGCACTGGGATATTCTGAACTTCACATTGATTCTTCCAAAAGGATAAACATCAAGGCTTACGATGATGAAGAATGTCCATCTAAAGGCATTGTAATATTACCTATACAAATAGGACCAATAATGACAGAGGTCGCTTTTCAAGTCTTGGACAGAGAGGTGGGATATAACATGTTATTAGGCTGCCCATGGATCCACACCATGCAAGTAGTACCATCCACATTTCATTAGTGTGTCAAATTTCCATACAATGGTATTGAAATCACCATAAAGGGTGATCCAAATCCGTTTCAACATTGTAATTATCTAAAAGATAGTGTCGATAATCAGGTACCTATCAGTCAGGCTGCACCTCTCACTACACAGTTGGAAACGTTAAAGATCATAGAAACACAAAAGATATGCCTACGACATCCTCCTTACAAATAAAGGATATGGGTTGTGGAGAGTACTCTATTGCAAATACTTTAAATGGGAAACATTTGTCTCTTTCTCCTAAGTCCTTTGGGAAACCTCACACTACAATACAAAAGAAAGACAAAGGAAAAGAAATTTTTAGATACTCAGACTCATGCTCTTTCATTAGATGGGGAGACTTAGAGGAAGAATCCTTGAACGAAGATGTTAACCATTGGATATATAGAGAAGAAGATCATATGACAACACCCAGAATACACATAGATCAATATGGCAATGGATTCAAAATACTCCAAAGACATGGATATGATGGTACCACAGGCCTGGGGTTACAAAAGCAAGGAAGAATGGAACCTGTTGTTTCTAATGATAATCTAGGAAATCAAGGATTAGGATACAAGCATGTACAACATATCACACAAGCCAGAAAACGTACCCTTGATATACTAAATCAACCAAGCAGACCATCAGATTACATATCAGAAAGGAATTGATCCACACAGGCTCTTCTATCTTCATCTCAAATAAGCAGTTAGGTACCTACATCACCAAACACAAAATCAGATGGGGAAGACATGAGACAACTCTTGCAAGAACCTACCACGGAGTTACAAAATGATGCAGTTATTGACACAACAGTACAGGCTAATGTGGCAACAGATGCAGGATTACCCCCACCACCTGAATCCCATGCATGGTTATTGTCACTACTTCTACCATGAGAGGCAACTCAGGCTCAACCTAGCGAAACAGATGAAGAAAGATTGCAAAGGCTTATACCTGGCTTAAGAAGGGTCACTAATGCATAAAGAAGACCAGTCAATCTACAACAAAATCAGGGACAGGAACAAGAAGAAATAAGTGATGATATCTCATAGGATGAAACATATATTGACAGTGAGACAAATTCTCGTGACTATGAATTCTTATCACTCCATGATTCTACCCCACCAAATAGTGTAATATCAAACAATCAAGTCTTCATGTTATCAGACTCTACCACAGAAGGGAATACTGATTTACCCCTAGTACATTCACACTTGATTGATTGGGGGAAAGAAGGAAAACCAATGTTGGATTGGTTTGAAAACGATGAAGTGATTTCAAAATTTCTAGGAGTCAGAGAGAGATTTCCGCAAGGTGATCATAAAGAAGGGTTTTCTATAGACCTAAATAGAACGACATACTTTGGAGAAGAAAGTACTTCTCAAACAGAAGATAAGGATCAAACTACCCCTAATGACTTGGGGAATCTTCCTATGGAAAGAGAAAGTTCAGCTTTACTTACAGAGGAAACAGAAGAAATAAATATAGCAGAAGGGGAAGTTGTACATAACATCCATCTAGCAAAATCACTGAGCAAAGAAGAAAAAGATAGATTCATTAATTTTTTCAAATAAAGACCTATCAACTTTGGTTGGTCCTACTCAGACATGTCAGGCTTAGATTCTGAATTAGTGTTGCATCACTTACCATTGATACTAGGAGTTAAACCTTACAAGCAAAAATTGAGAAAAATGCATCCAAGTATCACATTACTGGTTAAAATAGAATTACAAAAGTTGTTGGATGTAGGTTTTATCAGACCTATTGACTATGCAGAATGGATATCAAACCTGGTACCTGTAACTAAGCCCACAGGAGGCATCAAAATCTATATCGATTTTCGAGATCTAAATAAAGCTTGCCCTAAGGATGACTTCCCGCTACCCAATATCGACATGATAGTTGACCTCACAGTTGGAAATGAGATGCTATCCTTAATGGATAGTGTAGTCACATAAATCTGTCCACTTGATTAAATGAATACTTAGTATTTATTTGATTATTTAACCATCAATTAATAATTAATTAAATTAATATTTAATTAATTCATCTTAACCCTATTCTCCTATTAATTAAATAAATTATTCAATTTATTTGATTTAATTCACTTAACCAAATTCAGACCATTAATTAAATAAATAAATCATATTTATTTAATTAAATCTTCTCTCACATTTAAATAAATTAATATTTATTTAAAACCCCCAAAATCCCACCTCTCACATTTAAATAAATAAATCATTTATTTAAATCACCTTTATCCTCCACCCACTTGCATTTTCCTACAAATGCAAGTTGCACAATTATTTTAAATAAATAATTTATTTAAATCACCTTTATCCTCTACCCACTTGTATTTTCCTACATGGCAAAGTTGCACAATTATTTTAAATAAATAATTTATTTAAATCACCTTTATCCTCCACCCACTTGTATTTTCCTACCAAAGCAAGTTGCACAACTATTTTAAATAAATTATTTATTTAAAATCCTATTTATCCTCACCCACTTGAAACCTTTAATGGTTTCCCTTAAAGTATTCAAACTTGATGGCTTTAAAGTCTTCAAACTTGATGGCTTCCTTCTATAGTCTTCTTAAGACTTTAATGGTTTTCCTTAAAGTCTTCAAGCCTTTAATGGTTTCCCTCAAAGTCTTCAAGCATTTAAATGCTTTATCTTCATTTTCTCATTTAAATAAATTAATATTTATTTAAATATTTATCCAAATTCAACTTACACCATTTAATTGAAATAAATGATTTTATTTTAATTGAAAATACCAAAATTTCTCCCACTTGCATTTTCCTACAAAATCCACTTGTATGCCTAAACCCCTTCTAGATTCTTCTAAACCCTTCCTAATTAGCCTAAATTCATCCCTTAAATATTGTCACATTCCTAAGCAAATTGGAGTCACTTCTCAAAGACTCCAAAGTCTTTGAAAAGCAATTAATGCTTTGTGTGTTCAACAAATTAACCCTCAAAGTCTTGGATAACCTTTGAAAGCTTCCAACCTTCAACCACTAAATGGCTCAAAGTCTTTGATAACCATTGAAGGCTTTCAACCCTCAACCACTTAATCCCCAAAGTCTCCAATAACCATTAATGGTTACCTCAAACCCTCCCACATGGTTAAAACATTTGTTTTGACTCAACCTCTACCCAACCCAAAGGTCTCATCAAGCCTTTAATGCTTTGACCATGATTATCTCTTAAACATTTGCACAAAGGTTTATCCTTGGATTAACTCTTAATCCAGTGGGTAATCTTAATTTAGACTTGACCCTTGCCTTCTAGATAACCATGAGGTCTTCTCAGGCCTTTAATGCCTCCAACCTCTTCTCTCAACCCAATCCTATGTTGAAACTTGTCACCATTTTATTGGTGCCAATTGTGCACATGGATCCCCAACTTTCAATCCTAACCCTTGTTAAGATTGCTCAATCTTAACCCTTCATTTCTCCATTTCTTCTATAAATAGAACCCTTCTCCTCAAGCAAAGAGAAGCATTTTAGAGTATTGTTGTTATACTGGCATTAGCATAGAGCTTTTTCATAGCATCACTATCTACTCTAGCATAGTATTTAGCTTTTCATTTCATATTTGAAGCTTAGTATTAAATCTCAATCCTCCATAAGCATCCATAGTGCAAAAAGCTGCTGAGAGCTACACTCATTTGGGACTTGGAGAGGAGAGGAACAAGGGAGGAGCAACTATGAGCATCTTGATTAGCTATTTCATTTTATGTTTATATGCTTTCTATTTCATGCTTAATATCTCTCTTGATATGCCTGTTTAGGATAATCTTTTGTTGCTAACACTAACGTTTGTTTCTTGTGCTCTTGTGTGTGTTGCCATCAAACAGATTTTCTAATCCTTTTTGCAGAGCATCAGATAGTTTTTCAGGATACAACTAGATTAAAATTGCACCAGAAGATCGACATAAAACGGCCTTTACATGCCCATGGGGAACGTACTGCTGGAATGTGATGCCATTTGGTCTTAAAAATGTCGGGGCAACATACCAGAGAGCCATGACAACATTATTTCATGACATGATCCATAAAATAATGGAAGATTACGTGGATGACATATTGGCTAAATCACAAACCAGAGAAAGTCACCTTGCAGTTCTTACATAGATATTTGATCGGTTGGAACAGTATAATGTCAGATTAAATCTAAAGAAATGTGTGTTTGGCGTAACAACAGGTAAACTATTAGGGTTTATAGTATCAAACAGAGGGATTGAAATAAACCCTGCCAAGGTCAAGGCAATCATTGATATACAACCTCCATCAACACTTAAACAGCTTAGAGGGTTACAAGGAAGATTACAATCCATAAGGAGATTCATAGTACAACTAGCAGATAAGTGTCACCCATTCCAGCATTTACTCAAGAAAGGAGTTACTTTTAAATGGACAGAACAATGCCAGGAAGCTTTCCAAGCTCTAAAAGATTATCTTTTGAACACACCAGTGTTAATATCTCCTACTCCAAGACAACCTCTATTGTTATACATATCAACAATGAACTCAGCTCTGGGAGCTCTATTGGCACAACATGACAAAAATGGAAAAGAAAGAGCCATTTATTATATAAGTAGGACTCTGATCGGCTATGAGCTTAATTATACCCCCATAGAGAGAGCATGCTTAGCAGTAATATTTACATCCCAAAAGCTCAAACACTACATGTTGAGTCATAAGGTACAACTCATTACACGGTTTGACCCACTCAAATACCTATTGAGCATAGCAACATTGACCGGGCGATTGGCCAAGTGGGTTATGATCTTGATCGAGTTTGATATAGAATACATAGATAGAAAAGATATCAAAGGACAAATCATAGCAAATCAATTAGCAGAGGCTCCTATACAAGACAGTCACCCATTGCTGATACACTTTCCAGATGAATCCATGTTTACACTAACTGCCTCAGTAATGTGGATGTTATACTTTGATGGATCATATACAATCACGGATCTGGAGCAGGTATTCTCTTCATTACTCCTCAAGGAGATGTTATACCTAAGTCATTTAGAATCAATTTCCCATACACCAACAATATGGCAGAATATGAAGCTCTCCTCATAGGGCTTCGTACAACTGTGCAATGGAAAATACAAGAGTTACAGGTCTATGGCGATTCGCAGTTGATTGTAAACCAGGTCAATGATGATTACAATACGAAGGATGACAAACTCATGCCTTATAAGAAGTTGGTCGAAGATTACTACAAGGAGCACTTTAGCAAAATTACTTTTGAACAAATCCCCAAAATACAAAACAAGGTAGCAGATGCAATGGCAACCATAGGATCTCTTCTGAATATGCCTGCTAATGAAACTCAGTTTGAGTTTATCATAGAACAATTAATGCTATCTGCATATGAGACTCCCTTATCAGACTATGTATGTGCAATCGTGGGTCCAAAATCACCTTGGTACAATGAAATATATACATATTTACACACCCAATACATGTCACCAGATCTGTCTAGAAATCAAAAGAAGACCTTTATTCGTCAGGCATCTAGATACACCATTATAGCTGATACTTTGTATAGAAAGGGTTTCGATGGAACTCTTCTCCGATGTTTGGATGAGAATGAAGCACACCTTGCTTTAAAAGAAGTCCATGATGGAATCTGTGGGGCTCACCAAAGCGGTCCACCATTATCAAAGAAACTGTTGAGAACAGGGTATTATTGGCCAACCATGGAAAAAGATGCTTATAAGTATGTACAGAAGTGTAAATAATGCCAAATGCATGTAGACCTTATTCATGCACCAACACAAGATCTTCAACCCATCACATCACCGTGGCCATTTTCACAATGGGGATTAGATCTAGTAGGTAAAATCAACCCTACTTCTTCCAACGGGCACAATTTTATCTTGACAACCACTGAATACTTTACCAAATGGGTTGAGGCGATTCCTTTAACATACACCACTGGAAAGCAGATAGGAAAATTCATGCTCAACTACATTATATGTAGATACAGAATTCCAATGTGCTTTGTTACAGATAGCGGGCGTCCATTTAAAAACCAAGAAGTGAAAGAGTTGTGTGACAATTCCACATACAATAGAGATTTGCCACACCATATTATCCACAAAGTAATGGGCAAGCAGAGGCTACAAATAAAATAATATTAAAAATTCTTTAAAAAGTAGTCACTGACACAGGACGAGACTGGCATCTCCAGTTAAATCCCGCTCTTTGGGCCTACAGAACAGGAGTACGCACATCTACAGGAGCAACACCATATTCCTTGGTCTATGGTACAAAAGCGATACTCCCCATTGAAATAGAAATACTGTCTCTATGAGTATCCTTACAGAACATTATATTAGAAGAAGACTACAGGGTAGCAAGGTTGCAAGAACTAGAGACCCTTGATGAAAAATGACAAACAACATTCAATCATTTACAAGGATATCAAAACAGACTGAGATGAAGTTATAATAAAAGGGTCTGCCCACGAACCTTTCAAGTGGGAGACCTAGTACTTAAAGAGAGTCAAAAGAACTTAGCAGAACGAGAAAGGCCAGGGAAATTCGAACCTAATTGGTTAGGTCCTTTCATTATAACAAGGGTCATAGGAAATGGATCCTATAATTTGGCTACCATGGAAGGAGATCCAATCTCTGACCCTATGAACAACATGCACCTTAAGCGATATTATACCTAAGGGCTGTGTAGTTTAGGTTTTGCTTTCCGCATTGCATATCATATCATTTAAAACACTGCATAACATGTAGTTTCCTTTTTAGATGCATTGCATTCTTAAAGTTCTGCATTCTTATATAGAAGCATCAAATAAAACAAGGCAACTGTTCGAGTTTATCATTCGTTTGCATCTAAAGAAAACAAGGGTCATCACCTTTCTTAGATATTCGGACATGAAGTTTTTGGGGTTCTAAAGTCATTCATTCTCAACATTACCTTGTGACGATGCTTTACTTATGGTTGGGTAGTGATTTCACTATTGGAGACTTGTTAACCCAAAATCTATCAATTGCTATATCTCAAACACAATAAATCTCTAAATCATTCTAGACACCTAGTTGATCATATGACTAGTGAAAAATCTGAAATTCAACTTCAATGCCGCTATAATTGTCGCACCCAAGTAGGTTTCATTACTTACAAGTCAAGGCAAGAAAATAAAATTAAAAAGAGCTATGCCAAATATCCATCTAAAGGAAAAAAGGGCAATGATATATAACTGAAATATCATGTATACAAATGCGATAAAAAAAAGCTTGACTATGGGAACATGCAAGTAACTCCATCAAGGCTATGAACGCCTACTGGCAATGGAGCAATATTTGAGAAATTATAGTCTATAACTTCATTAGAGCTCTCAAGGCTTGCTGGCAACGAGGCTCTATTCGAGAGGATTTTGAAGTTAGAATAATCCATGTAGCTAGTCATATAGGATGCTAAGGATCTTCAGTGAACACAAGAGTAGGAATTAACTCATCTGCACACACATGGGCAAAAGAAGATCAAAGTTTCAAGAACCAGTGGGGAAGTTTTTCGCTCTCCATTTGTAAATCCTAGTCATTAAGTGTGTTGAGATGAATGTTCCGAAGGGCCTTAGAAATCGACTGACCGCTTATCTATGAAATGTTTTGCACCTCCATTTCAATTGGTGTATTCAAATGCAAAAACAAACACAGTCAACCTTGTTCGAATAGGAAATGCATCTTCATCCTGCACATTACATTCACATAGGTCATGTCAAAAATTTATTTGTCTCCACATACATTCTGTCGATCATCATGTCATACAAGTCTACACACTGGGGGCATAACTTAAAAAAATCCAAAAAACGTATAAAGTCCTGAAAAAATCCAAAAAATCATATAAAGTCGTGAAAAAAATCCAAAAACAATGAAAAACTCAAAATTCAAAAACAATGAAAAACTCAAAATTCAAAAACATTCAAATACAATCCTAAAAAATACCAAAAACATTCAAATACGATCCTGAAAATCATCCAATCAAAAACATTCAAATATCGATCCACATAATCCAAAAACATCGGAAAAAGCTCTTGGAAAAGAACTAAAAATCGAAAAACAATCAATCAGAAAAACTTGCAATAAAATGTCTTGCGAGAAACAAATACCCTAGCAGATACCCAACAAACACTTCGCACGAAGTTAACAAAGGATACGACCATCCAGTCAAACATCTGCAATCAACTGATCAAACTGTCTTATCAATCGTATCATATCCATATCAATGTGATCATTATCTTGTCTTAAACAAAAGAGGATACACTCAAAATCAGATAGGTCAGTCTTAAACGGGGTCCGCAACTTTCTGAGATCAGACATTATCAACCATCACATCAAACAACTAAGAACGAAGGCACAAGGTCAGTATAGCTGCTGAATTTTGTCCGGGTCAGTCTTTATCTTTTTATCATTTGGCAACAGATATTGTTCCTATGCTACTCAAGGATGTCCACAAGTGACTAGAGGAGCCGGGATGGGCATTATCTTTTTCTTTGTTTGCTGCTTGTCTGCTACGTGTTTGTTTCTTCAATGAGATATCTTTACATCTTGGTTCCTTATACCCCAATTTGTTAAGCTTCATTGTTCAATAATAAGGCTCAGTGATGAATATATATTGACGCAATAAAATATGTGACACAGGTTTGTGATTCATTCAATTTCATTCTCATCTTCATCTCATTTGCTTCTTCCTAGTTTGCTGATTCTTTTCTCATCATCTCTTTCTTAATAATTTTCTATCATCTAACATTGTTCTATTTCATTCTTTCATCTATCTATTCTCTCATATTCTATCTCAATATCATCTTCACGTCACCTATCTCTATCTCTATTCAACTAACTATTCTTCTATCTTTCATCTCACATTCTTCTTTTTTTGAGAGATCATTCATGTCTTTAACACACAAACAATCTCTCGAGGGGGCATTACACCCTAAGTGTCATCGGGGTATACTTGGGCAATTTTTTGTGTTCTTTGAAACAACATCATTTCGACATTGTCTCAAAGAGGGGCAAATGTAGACACCTAAAAATGTCTCATTGATCATGTACTAATTATTCCTCTATTTGATTAAATAATCTTTATTATTTAATTAATTTAATTAATCTATTTCTTCTAATTTCATATTTCCTCATCATCTTATTAATTATTCTATTTTCCTATTCTATCATCATTTAATCATTTTAATCATTTTCTAAATATTAATTAAATATTTATTATTTAATTAATTATGATTAATTCCCCAATTTAAATAATCTTTATTATTTAAATAAACTAATTATTCTATTTTCTTATTCTCTGATCATCTAGTCATTTTAATCATTTCTTAAATATTAATTAAATGTTTATTATTTAATTAATTATGATTAATTCCCCAATTTAAATAATCTTCATTATTTAAATAAATTAATTTTCAATTTCTATCTCTAATCATCTAATCATTCAACCCTTTTCTAAATATTAATTAAATATTTGTTATTTAATTAATTATGATTTAATTGCTTTAATTTAAATAATCTTTATTATTTAATTAAATTCCATTTCTAAATAATTAAATAGTTTCTTTAAATTATTTAATTAGGTAATTAATTCTTCCATTTCCAAATCCCCAAATTCTAATTTCATTTAATTTCACATTCTTCTAATTTCTTCCAAATTCAAACACATGTGCATGTTTTCAAAAACCAAATTGAAAATCAAAGTTAAGTTCTAAATATATTCAAATACTAAATTGAATTAATAAATTCAATTATTTGAATAATATCTCATGCAAAGATTAAATTAATAATCTAAATCTAAATGCAAGCACATGCTAAATTAATTAATTCAATCATTTATCTCTTCAACTTCTATTTCCATCTTTCAGTTAGCTTTTTCTAAATTAAGCTTTCTGTGTCATCTTCTTTATTTCCACCAATCATTCTTTTTCTTCCTTCAGTTAGCTTTTTCTCAATCAGTTAACTCAATTAATCTATTCAATCTATTGAGTTTCACTCCTACAATCAGCAGTTCAACTATCAACTTGCATTTGAACTCACTTGAGTTCACACCTCTTGATCAATATGTTCCACCTTTCAATCAATCTTCACCAATTATCTATAAATTGAGCATTCAATCCTCCTCAATCCTAGACAATTTAATCTGAATCATGAACTTTGAATCCTTGTGTCACTTGCAGGTTACCAGTGCAATATCTGAGAGCCATCATACCATGAAGAGGAGAAGAGCAATGGAAGTAATATGCAAATCTTGGAATAGGGAGTTTTATTTGAATTGATTTATAATTCCTATTTTATTTGATCTTGCATCATTTCATTGTTAGTTTGTTAAATTCTTCGATTAGACAGGGACTCGTGATTTCCCTTGTGCTTCTAATTGATAACTTTGTTTATCTGAAGAATGAATTCTAGCATGCGTTACACCCCCCATATCATTAAATAAGGTGATTGATGAGATAGTAAAAAAAGGAAATCTAAAGAATCTACTCGTATATTATGAGAATAGTGGTGATAAAGATCAAAGGGCTATTGTACAATATATGAAAATTTTTAGCAAAGCATTGATAGAGCTTTCATCTATGATTCCAAAGGGATTATATGATATTTTGGATGCCCAGAGACATACATCCAGTCTAGAGGATGACAGATTAAAAGAATATACCTTAGTAAATCTATATGTTCTATTGCATCAAAGGATGACATAAATTTTTTTGGGAGGCTTGTAAAGGAAAAGTTTGGGAGAAAACATTGAGTGAATAAAATAATGTTCGAAAAAGTTGATGAAGTTGCGAGGGAAACAAAGGGTATATTGAAGAAATTTTTGAAGGAAAATCATTATCAGATCAAACCAGAGAAGGATGATCCCCAACCAGAAGAGCAATCAAGAAAAGACACCTCTATTTCAATAGTTCAGGTTCAGACAGAGGTTCCTCATGAGCAGAAATATCAGACAAATGAGCAGGTTGATCTGATAGAAACACATAAGAAAGAAGTTGTTGATGATACCATTGATAACCAGACAATTGATGACTCTGATGAAGTTGTGCAAGATTCTTTAGTGATAGAAGTACAATATGAGGAAGCAGTCGAGGACATTGCAAATGTGAAGGGAGTAGGTGAAGAAGAAGAGATAGAAGTTGATGCTAAAAAGGGTGATGCATATGCAAGTGCAGAGGCAGAGAAGGGTAAGGGAAAGGAGAAAGATGATGAAATTCCGGTTATTGTGGCAAGAGACATTGTAATTGACAAAGGCAAACAAGTTGTCATAGATCCGGATGACTTTACTCAAGGGACAATAGATTTGAGCTCTTTATCCCCTATCCAAGCCGTGAAATTAGCTACCCTTGCACAAGCTAAGGAAAGTGAGGACTTACTCAAGTCCCATTCATAAGACGAGGAGTTTATAACACTTGCAACTAATGTCTTGGAAAATATTTTGCCTGTCCTCAAGCAGGACTCTGATGATATACCCTCCAATAAGCTAAAATGTATGCTTCAAGTAGTTGATTCTCATTTTGTGTCTTTAGAGAAGGCAACACATGAAACAATTTTGAGAATATTTAATGAAACAAGATTGAAATCAATTTTGAGAGTGGTTAAAGGAGATATGGTTATTTTAACAATTGCAGTGAAGGGTATTGAGGATGCTTTGGATGAAGGAAGCCACAAATATAAGTCATGTCTTATTTTGCCCAAGTTTACCATAGACATTGACAAGAAGATTAAGGAATATGAAGGGCAGTTAGCTGGAATTCCACAATATTTTGCCCCTCATCCAGTTTTTGCCAGTAGTCTTGAAACTCAAGTTATGGACCTAATTGACAAAATAAAGAGCTTGCATCAGAAGAAAGGCCGAATAATAAGCATAGTAGGTGAATTGAGGAGTCTTATCACTCCTCGGTTGGACACTTTACTTGGTAGTCAACAGGACGCAGTGAATTCTCTAAGAAAGAGTGTTCCCTCAGACCTTAAAGGAGTAGAAGTGAATGCTTATATGTTCCTTGCTTTGATAAATATTTTGAAATGTTTTCAAATAGGTTGGAATGAGCATTTGAAGTCCCTGAAGGCAACCTTTGTTGACATTTTCAAATTCATGTAAGTAGCTATATACATCTTTGTGCATACAATTTTGGCAGAGATCCAACTTTTCCATTGATGTAAAAGAGGGAGAGAGTGTGGTGAAAAATGATGCATGTTCTTAGGGGGAGCCAGTTGTACAAATCTTGCAAATTGTTTGGAGCATTTTTGGAGTTTTGCAGTATTAAGTTCATTATTCTTGAGTGCATTTTTCACAGTGTTGCCATAAATGCGAAAGGGGGAGATTGTTGGCATGAGATATTGTACTAGTGAAGATTGATGCATGGAGATTGATTAAGGGTTGTCATTGATGGAAAATCAGTCTAGAAATCCTATCCTGTATATGCAGATTTGAGTTACTAGAAGCTTATGGAATTGTATCATTCATTTATGCTTAGGTTTGGAAGGTGGAACTCAAAGTGAAGATAAACTATGCATAACTCATTTTTGGTTTCATGGTTTTAGTTGCGATGATAGAGGTAGTTGATTCATAATTTGAGGTAGCTTACTTTGCATTTTTGGCCTCCGATATAGTTTCTAGTGAAAGATTCAAGGTCCGGTATCCAGTGATTCCGAAGAACAGAGCTAGTGTGTTGATTAGTGATGTAACGTGTGTTGTAAAATTGTTGGGATGGTTTTGGCGATTGTTGGTGAGTTCTAAGTGTTTGTGACGATGTGTATGAAGCTTGTTATAATATTGTTTAGGTCTGCATATGCATTTGTGGACGGATTGACCCGACATGTTAGGAACACATTTCATATTTTGTAGTTTTGTGAAGCCGACATGTTTGAGATCTTATTAGGTTGTGCAAATATATAATGTCGATCCAGATGATCATTTTAGAGAAGAAATATGGATATGTGGATGTGTAGTATGCGAATGAGCAACAAAATGCAAAATTGGTGCTTTGGTAGATGACTGTGTAGCAGAACAGGCAGAAAGTTAGAGTAGCATTTGACAGTCAAATTGTGCTTAACTAGAATTGATTTTTGGCATTTGTAGATGTTGTATTCCAGTTCAAACATTGTAATCTCTCTTGTATTTCATTTGTAGGACAGTGTGCGTGAATGCAAGTGCATTCCCCTTGTGTAATATTATCATACTCCGGTGTTATGGTTTTGTGGTTGATTGCTTTAAGTTTTTGCACTTTAGTTTCTTTCTTATGCATCTCGTGGTTTAAGAATCAGTTTAATAAGTTTGTAAATTACAGAAAACTGATTCACCCCCTCTCAGTATTCATTAATTCCAACAAGGTGCCTGTACAATAATATTATGTCCTTTTATTTCTTGAGGTTAAATATAAATCATTAAATGTCCATGCCCTTAATCTTGACAAAGATTGAATATTATAAAGCTGATTTAGTTGTATATTTTGAATACACAAATGACTGAAGATTTCTTGAAACTGAAATTCTTTAACATTCTCTCCATATTGTTTTCTACTATGATTGCTCTCTCTCTCTTTTACTACTAATTATATTGGCAAATGATTAATTTGTAACTGTATAAAGGTTAAGTCAGTGAAAACATGAATTTTAGGAGAACAAATAATAAAACTAACACCATTTTCCAACTATCAACAGTTGATAGAGCAGCTCATCTACCTTCTTTTATTGGACAATATATCAAACATGAGTTAATTACTGCAAACTGCTTGTATGTGTAAAGACCATTAGAGTCACAAATTTGTACAAGATTTCTGCAACGTAACTTTGACGTAGACAGATTAACGGGTACCTGATGGAAGAAATGGCGAAATTGAAACTCCAGCTCATCAAACGAGCAATCAAGTTTTTGGCTCTAACCATCACTGTAGCAACACAATGACAAGTAAGGAATTCACTATTATAATATTTCTTTTCTACTCTAATTAAAGAGAAATACGGACATTGCTACAGCAAAATAATAAAACATTTACTATTTTAATGCCAATAATGTCTTAGTTCTTAAATACAAAGGAATAACGTACAATTTTCTTTTCCACACTGGAACACCCCTGCGTCTGTATTTATAATGAGAAGAAGATAATTTCACAAAGGCATATCCATTGCGTTGGAATAGACACAGATTTTAATTATCTTATTATATTATTATTTTTTGATGCAATGTGAGTTAAGGAAGGTGAATACTAAAATAAAAAGTTGATGTAATGTGATCTGGAAACGTTGAATTTAAAAATAGATCCATTTAAGGCGAGTGGAATTTGTCTTCCTCGAACGAGGCAAGAAGAAACCTTTTAGAGATTAGAGAATCGTTTGGTTTGTGGAATATTGTATGCCATGCGATGGATGGTTGAGTGCCCTGAGTATCTATGTAATTATTTTCAATAATAGAGGGGTCCAACATGTTTCTATATAAACGAAACTACCATGTTAATGCATATGTTTGGATTCTTTCAAAAGGTTGTGTGTATTCCCTATATAATGCATATGGAATTGTATAATGAATTTCCTTACTCACCGACCGACTTTAAAAAAGTTAAAATAATTGTTCCCGTGTTCTAAAGCTGATAAATGGGTATCACATGATCTAGTCTCATTCATATATCTATATAATAGAGTTATTATCTAAGTAGTTATATTATTAGGTTTCTTTCACATCTTATTAATTAACTTAAAGGTATATATAAGATATTTATCACTTTGTGTTTTATATTATAATATTAAGACATTAGTCATAATCTTATGATATCTTATATCTTATCTTGGCCTACATAACGAAGAGGTTTCTTTTGTAATCTCATTATGTTATATCCACATTCATTCTATTTTTATTCTTTGATAAGATTATAGTTTATTCTTGCAATATTGATTTTTTGAGCATCTTGTCCTTCTAATTAGGCCTATAGATCTTGGGTGGATGTCTTTATAGCCAATTATTACACCCACAAAAAGACTCTAGGCCACCTAGAATAGCTTACAAAAAGAATTATAGGAATGCATGTTCAATAGACACATATGTCCTAAGTGTCTAGAGAAATATAAAACTAGCCTACAATAGTCTTGAGATTGTTAGGATTCACTCCAAACTCACACTTTTAAATACATATAATATTGCATAGAGAAAATCAAAATTATTTCTTGAAGTAATATTTTAATTGGGACCTAAGGATTACTTAAACTTATTGCTAGTTTTACTTAATGGTGATTGTTCCTCTCTCCTTGAATAATGTCCATCCTTTGATAAATGACTTATTTACTTTATTAATAGCACAAGTATTCCTTTTGAGAAAAAGTATTAATTTCTCTCTTGTATAGTAAACTATTTATATTTCCTTGGGGGACAACTAGCATAATTGAAAATAACTTATTAATCTTTATTTACATGTCCATTTTAGATAAGCACTTACATTTTCTATCGGGGTCCATTTTTCATCATTAACAAGTATGTGTTGTATTTCCTAAGTTATAATTATTCTAGGCAACACCAATTTTCACAAATCTACACATCACCATATTTCTAATAGTATCATTAGTTCATTTCCTAGTGTTTGTATCTCAAAATACATTCTTGAACAATCTTGAATCAAGAAAAAGGGCATTTATATTCAAAATAACAAGAAACCTAAAGAGGTAAAACTCTATTGGTCAAAGGCTATAAATGAAGACACAAAAGATGAATATTGTAAAGGAGAAAATTCTCATAATTGAATGGCACGAGAAATCATTTAGGGTTTCTCCTATCATTTAGTGTGATCCATAAATGTTAGGGTTAAACACCAAAGTTATAGCAATAATGATTTTTTAGGATGACTTCATTTAACACTCTTAGTATTTCTATAAGTAAGAAAATATTTATTCACAATCAAACTAATTAATGAATTAATAATAATAATTAAGTAATGACATAAAGTACATATATAATGTTATTAAAATGTATAACATAGATATTTAGTTAAAGAAAACTCAAATAGATGGAAAATATATGAAGAATTATCCTACAACTATCACATTCACCAATTTAGTGCTTCTACATTGAGATTAAGAATTAAATCATTTGAATAGAGGTTTAAAATAATTCAACTAGTAGATCATCTACATCCACTTTGTTCCAATACTACATAAGAAACTTATAGACTTCTTGGTTATATGATTTTTTTCTTGAGCCAACTATAAACCTTTACCCTTCTCCACCCATCATAAATCCTCCAATTTTTTCTTAGTTTTTGATAAAAATTATAATTCCACAATATAAGATTACTACCACAAAACCTAATTCTTGAGCTAAATATCAAATTAAGATGAATGAGCTAAAACTTATAATTTGACAATGGATAGTTAAGTACCAATTCATAAGAAAGTGTAACTCTTTCTCACTTCAAGGTCTAGTAAACCTAAGAGAATGATCCTTGAAATCATTTATATGATAGATAAAGAGAAATATTGACATGTTTTAGGATTTTAGATAAACTATAACCTATGTTCAATAAGGTTTCAATGATTTATTACTAAAAATTCCATATACTAGATTACTAATGTTAATACACATAAAACCTCTTTTACAAAAGAATAAAGATCATGTATACAATAAATTTATCAATAAATTATTAAGCTATTGTTAATTTTATTCACACCTTTGTATAAAATGACAATCCACAACCCTTCAAGTAGTTATAAATATGGTCTCACGTGACATTTGTAAGACTTTAGAATAATTGACTATACACAACCAACTATACAACTTGATACTTAACCAAATTTATGAAAGATTGTTATTTGAATTTAATTTTACTATAGTTGATGGATAAGCTAGTAGATATTCCAATAACTTGATCCATTTGGGTAATAGAGATAAGATTCAAAATTGAAAAAAAGTACATATGGCAAACTTGCATCCATAAACATCAAACAAATCAAGAACAAACAAAAAAAAGTTGCTCTCAAATACTTAAAATCAAGTATTTGTATGTTTTTCAAATAAATCATAGTTTATCATAAAAATAATTAAAAAATCATACTCTAATAATCCTTGAATGAACATGTGCATTCCATATATTATGATTAAAAAGATTCTTTAAGAAGGTTCTAAAGGAGTTATTCAATTCTTGACAATACCAATAAACCACATAGGTTGATCATTTGAGATATAACATATTTTAATGCCATCTATAATACACATTTTATCCATTATTCTTAATTATTTCCCAAAACTGTAGGACCAAAACCAATGAACGGATGAAATTTGAATGTCTAGACAAACTTCTTTGTTCTCGAGGAATAGAGCAACAAATAGGCCGAACTTCAAAACCATATATCTCACCTTCCAAAGATCCATAACACATACAAACTTGAATATATGTACAATATCCATGAATAAACCATGTAAACTACAAACCCATATCTATAGCTATGGAGCAATGTAGAGAAAATCTTGATGAACGAAGTCAGAGAATTATCGGAGCATTGTTTTTGGTCTTGCATTTTTGGGACATGATTAAGAATTGTGGATAATGTGTGTATTCTAGTTGGCATTAACTTTTGTTATATCTTAGAAGGGTTAAGAACAACCCGAATGGCGGCTACAATAGGCTGGACCTTCAGAGTCTCTGGGTGGACATGGAAGAATTCATAATGAGGTACATAACCCTCAATGGTAATTTTGCTAGCATCTTCTCTTACCATTTCACAATTCTGAATCATTTTAGGCATGAAAAAAGAATTTATATTCCGTTTTACTTGTTAACTTCATTGTAGCTATCTATTAGTAAGAATTCTAAGAATGAGGATAATTTGGTTCTACATGAGGGTTTAATCCTCCTAATCATGGAGTATGGGAAATCCCATGAGGTTAAACCCTCCCCTGCTCTGAAAAACCCTAAGTCTTTAGCCAACCAAGAGGTGCATGATTTTTCAAATATAGATTTTGACAATGTAGAGGGTGGAATGGCTATGGATTGGAATGATATCTAAGTGTTGGAAGACTCAAATTATGAACCCTCGGAGGATGAGGGTCCCCTAAAAAAGACCACTCTTGGTACTAGTAGCAGCAGAAAAAATCCACGTTGATGGGCTGCAAAAGGAAATCCCCTATTTCACAGACCCACATCTTGGTCCCGCAAAATCTGAAAAAATAGAAGACTAGAAAAAAGGCGAAGATTCTTGACAAGGAGGATAATGAAATAAAACTTGACATCCTCCTCAATGTGGACCCCAATGAGACCAAAGATGATGAAATGAATGTTGATAAGCTCTTGGGGAAGTTGTTGGTGTATCAGGAGAAGTGCTTCCGATGGTTTTTTGGGGAAATTAATATTCTAAAACAGGGGATTAAGGATCTCATTGCCACTTTCACTAAAATTTTGGTTCCAAATAAGACTAACAAACTCCTAAAGTTGTGCTAGGAAATTGTGAAAGATATTAAGGTTATGAAGACTGAACATGAGGCTAAAATTGATAGGCAGGAGAAATAAATATACAAATTGAAGAGTAAACTAAAGGGTTTGGTGGAGGTTAGGAAGGAAGCCATGCATAGTAGTACCAAGGGTCTCAAAAGAGTCAATGAGGAAATTTCCATGAAGAAGGAGCAGATGACCAGAGCCAAGAGATCCCCAGATATCAACTTGGCTAAGATGAACCATGAGGCGCAAGCATCCACGAGACCATTTACTAGGACCAAGAGAAAACATCAAGTAACAGGTAGTTCGACGTTAATTATGGAGGAACTCCAGGAGATTAATAATAAAGAAATCCAGAAGAATGTTGAGCTTATGATAGCTCTTTCTTAGTTTGTTTTGTTGGCACGTCTTGTTTAGGCATGTTTTTTGTGGTTTTCTATTTTAGGGTTAACCTTTTGTTTCTGTAGCTGTTTAGCGACTAGTTAGACTCTGGTTACTATATTTAATTTTTTGTTGGATTTGGGTTTCAGGTTAATTTAAAACCCATTTGTTTTAATCAAAAAATTTTGGTATATCTTGGCTTCAAACTATGTAGGCAAAGCATATGAAGTATATTATAGTAGTGTGTAAAGTATTTTCTTTGTAAAGCATGTGTGGCCAACTTGAGATATAGATCAGTATATATATGTGATGTATTCCTTTGATGATGAGGTACAGATATAGAGAGATACAAACATAGATGTGTCACATAGTGATCGAATGTGATATGAGATTGTAGTAGATGCAAATGACTAAAGAGATAATCAAGTGCACAAAGTTTGTCTATTGAGCCTAATTATAACTATACTCAATGCATATGTAAGATGCAACTATAGAAGTTCATTTTGTCTACTTGTTCTCTTATGGGCAATAATCCCTTTGGCTATGAGCTCTTTGGTAGTGAACCTCAAGTAGTGAGCCTTGAAATGTGTATTTTCTAATATTTTATAACTAGTTATATTATATTGAGAGTTAACCCTCTTTGTGGTTTTTCCCTAATGGGTTTCCACAAAAAAAATTGGTGTTCTCTTGTGTATGTTGTTGTGGATGGTATGTCTACTTTTGTTTCTTATTTGATCATTAATTTATTTGTCATAAGATAGTTGTGATAACAATATATCTCCTATTCTCTTTATGTCATCAAGTTCCTTAAGCATTTTCAACACTTTATCAACTTCAAAACCTGGACCTTCATTAGAAGAACCAAAGGATTCCTTCTACATTTATTCTTTTGCACCAATTGTTTCTTGTTTCAAATCGACTTCAACATTCTCAACATCATCAATCCTAATGACTTTAGTCTTTTCCTTTCTATTTGACTTCTTGTTCTTTGGAATTAGAGAGGGGACCTCAATATTTTTTTTGTTTCTCTTCTTATTGGAGGAGGATCTTTCTAGAGCCATCTATCTAATAAAATTTGATCCAAAGAGTTTTTCATAAGCGCCAAACTTATCTTCAATGAGATCTACTTGAAGTTTAAGAAGCACATCTACATACATCATAGACTCTTTGACTCCAATTTTATATCCAAATTTTGTTAGCTGAAACTTTTGGGGAAAGAACAATATAAGTCAACAAAATTATGTTGACATCAATGACGACCAGTATAGCCTATACAACATTCTCCTTCACCAAGAGACATTGATGAAAAAACTCCAGTGGTAGCCTTTGATCCTTTCCAGCCACATTCAAACACAATGTCTCTCATCTGTTATTATGTTCTTTGAGAATTTTGTTGATATTTTTCCATGTGTACATATAAGGCCTACTATAATTTTCTAGTAATAACCAAGTTGCACTTTTTCATTTGATGCTACATTCATCATGAAAACCATTGAATTAATTTATATATTAGTCTCCAACTAATAAAAAACCATTATAAACAAAGGTAAATTAGAAATGCAATATTAGAGACCTTATCTTTTAAACTTTTAAGTATTCCAATAAGAATGGAGCACATCATATTTATTCCCCTTCCATTAAGTAGTGCAGGAAACATATAATTGAGATTTGTTAGTACTTCCACACTAGAACTATGTGGCAAACCTCCATTTTTTAATGGAATAATGACCCCTAGTTAAAATACATGTTGATTCCTTAGAGCAATAAGAGCTCTTTAGCCATGATAACTTATAAATTTAAAAAGCTTATGCTTATAGAATAGAAAGAGAATAAGAATAAATAAGGCTTAGATTTTGGTAACTTTCTCTTCCACTCAATGAAATGGAAATTTCTTCACACAAAAAATCCCAAAGATATTATTTGTACTACAATTTACAAACCAATGAGAAGCCTACAAGCATGCCAATGTAAAACATATTCTTATTAATTCAATTAATGACATAACATGTTCATATGCTATGGTAAGATGAAAATGACTAACCAAGAGTGGTCTTAAGGTTTTTGAAATATATATGTGAGTTTTTTCATAAGAAAATAGTACCCACTAATGATAAAATCCGATAGGGCCATATGTAACCTTCAATGAAATGTAGTCACATCACCCTATCTTTGTATAGATCAAAAACGTTATTATACCAAAACATGCTTGTGGGTCCTTATGTATGCTAGCTCATATGTAGTTCACTAATATAAATGAAAAATAATTTCAAATCATGGAACTCACAGTACCACCAAGTTAATCTACCTATAAAATGCATATATGATGATGTAAACAATTTTGTGACTTGTCAAGAAGCAAAGTCTAGTAAACCTAGCCTAGTTCCAAAGTCTATATATTTAGTTATAAATGGTTCAATAGCTATAAGGTTTCACTTGAAAACTAATCAACACATGATAAGATGCACTCAATGTTTGAACAATGGTCCCTCCTCAACTAATTTATTGAATGCTAAAAAAGTGTAATGATGGTGGCTATTTTTAAATGAGTTTTTATGGAGAGTGTTTAGTCTTGTTGAGTTATGCGAACTAGTTAATTATGGAATAAAATACTTAGTATATTAGTTATGGTTAGGGGTTCTAGATGTGACTTGTGGGGCCCTATCTAGCCCCATATGTTCCCTATAATATTAATTGTACCTCAAAAATCATAATTATGCTTATTTTATTTAAGAGAAAATTTAATTGATTAAGGTAATGAGGTAGCCTTATTAAACAACTCAAGGTATTAGGTGATTTGTGAATTTGTACCATTGCTATATTTATAGTGTACATACATATATGTGAAATGCACCAAAATAGGAGTTAATTGCATTGACAATAGTATTAGTCCCTTTTATTTGTTAAGATTAAATATAAATCATTAAATGTCTATCCCCTTAATCTTGACTAAGATTAAATATTACAAAATTGATTGGTTCTGTATTTTAGGTACACAAATGATGATTGAGGGTTTCTTAAAACTCAAATTCATTAACATTATCTCCATATTATATTCTACTACTATGATCTCTATATATATTATATTGAAGGAACATAAATAATAAAAGTAATACCGTTTTTCAATTATCAATTGCAGCACATCTGCCATCTTTTATTGGACAAAATATCAAACATGAGTTAATTACTATAAACTCCTTATATGTCTAAAGACCATTAGAATCACAAATTTGTACAACATGCCTGATGGATGATGGAAGTAGTGGTGGAATTGAAACTCCAGCTCATCAAATCAGCAATCAAGTCTTTTGGCTATAACCATCGCTGTAGCTACACAATGACAAGTAAAGAATCCACAATTATAATCTCTCTTTTCCACTATAAGTAAAGAGAAATGCATGGATTCCCAGAATAAAGAAATCAAACTTGTGCCATTTTAATGCCAATAATGTCCTACTTCCTAAATACAAACGAATAGCGAACAAATTTCTTCTCCACACCGGAAAACCCCTGGGTCCCTATTTATAATGACAAGAGGATAATTTCGCATTACGTTGAGTTAAGCGAGTTTTGATGTAACCTGAGTTAAGCGAGTTTTGATGTAACCTGAGTTAAGCGAGTTGAATAATAATAAAAAAAACATTGATGTAATGTGATCTAGAAGCGTTGAAATTGAAAATAGATATATTAAGGCGAGTGGAATTTGTCTTCCTCGAACAAAGCAAGAAGAAACCTTCGATAGTTTGTATGCCATACGATAGATGCTTGAGTGAACTATTTGCAGACACAAGTATGTAAATACATGTTTGGATAAGGTTGAAAATAATAATAAAATAATTAAAAGACTATGTGTACTCCCTACTTAACGCGTATGTAAATTGCATTATTGAATTTGCATTGTGCTTGCATGTTCTTGATGTAAGGTCTGATAGTTACTGAAACGCGAATTGTGATGTGAATTGGAGTTCACGTTTAAATTTAAATTGTCCCCACAAAAATTGTCCCCCGACTTCAAAAAGCAAAACTGGCCGACCTTTTATTAAAAACATTAAAATAATTGTTCACGCGTTCTAAGGCTGATAAACAGGGCATCACTGTATATACGTCTTTATATTCTTTTTTATATATACAATTAGATGTACTTTAGTCGTATCGATATGTTGTTCATTGGTAATGCACAATATGTTAAGCATTACAAGTTTTCATCTTGATTTTAAGTTTATTTATAATGGTATTATAATCAAATACTTAATAAATTTATGATTGGAGAATCATATTCATTATTGAAGGTATCTTTGTCTTTAATTTTAGATATGTAAAGAAATATAACATTTCTATTTTTTAAGATATTTTAAAAGGTAAATAGAGCTTATATTAGTCATTGTTTCTATTTGTTACGAGTTGTTATTTAAATTCTAGTTTTTGTTACGACGGGTAGGTTGTTGTTGGCATTGACAAAACCGGTTAATCCAAAGAGCCGATATATTTGCTGAGATTTCTGATTGATGTCTAACACTAACCGGTGGAGTGGTGTATCTCAATAGCAAAGGTGATGACTTGTAAACAACATGGAAGCAGCATAAGAGACAAGTGATCAACATTATATCAGATCAAAAGAAGATAGACTAAGCTAACCGGTGTGTCAATCATGAAGATCGATGTTGAGGTCAGATCTTCAGGTTGGTCATTCTGATGATAATAAAGTCACCAAAGGTGACTTAGGCAGGAAGGCTTGAGGTTGTGTGCAAACCGGAACCTCATTGACAAACAAGAGAAGAGACTTGATAAAAGCACTGCAAATTGACATCAAAGGATGAAACAACAATGAAGAGCACAGTGATATACCGGTAGACTGGCGAAGCAGAAGGAAGATAGATGTTTGCCTAAAATCTTGGAGTGATGATCAGTTATTCAGTTGCGGTGGTAAAAGGTGAGTTGGTAAGTTTGTGTCTAAGCCAAACTAAAGGTTGGTGAAGTCAACTTCAGTCGTCATGTAGTTTGGCAATGATTACTTGCAGATTTTTCAAGTTTGCATTTAAACGATTGGACTCAACTAGAAATCACTATCTTTTGGGGATGCGATGGAAAATTTGGTTGAGCAGTTAGTGGACTTGTTCCAAGGCGCATAGAGAAAGAGTGGGAGATTTTGAATTTGAGATCCTCTGAAATTTGTGATTGCTTTGATTGAGGAAACATGTGAAGGTGACGACAGAGACTGTATAAAGTATTTTTGAGTTCATTAAAAAAAAATTGATCGTAAAATTTGCAAAGTGCAGATCCTGTGAAAGGCGATCCAAAGTGAAGAGTAGAGTGAGAGGAAGTGCTAAAACATTTAGTAGAGCAAAAAGTGTATGAAGTAGACCAGCAGAGTGCAAAGCCGAGGATCAGAGGACCGACAAAGTGCAGAGTAGAGGTGATGGAATGGGGTTTGGGATAGACAGCCTAGTCTATGCTCTTAGATCCTTTCCTTGGATCTCCTGGTGTTCTCCTCACACCCTAGAGTCTCTAGGACTTCCTTTGCTTGAGGAATCCCCTGACCTTGCCTAGTCCACCCATCAATGAGTTGCTATGCTGCTCCTAAGGTCTCACCTACTCATGAGACTCAAAACCCCTTACCATGGCTAATAAGGGCTAAGGTTTGTTTCACACTTTCCAAGGTCTTAGCAAGGTTGTATCAGGTCTTAAACCATGTTTTACATCCCCCCATGTGCCCCCAAGAAGTTGCTACCCTCATCCTTTCTACTGATTTCACTGTTTTGTGTTTTTGCTTACAAAATAAGGCTACAAGGATTAGGACCAATTAGGCCTCCTACCCGGTCCTTTAGGGATTTCTCTCACAAACGATGCATACACAACCCTAACTCCCAAAATGGACTTCCATTCAAGTGGCAAGGGCTTAAGGATTTTCTAGGTTTTGGGCCTCCAAGTGGCCGTATAGTGCCTAGGGCAAATTTTGGGGTTTTTTAAGGGTTTTGTGAGGGTTTTGTAGTCTACCTGGGTCACAGTGAAGGTTTTGTGTGTTAGCCACCTTGTTTGGATTGGTGGAGACTCCTCCTTCACACCAATGATGCTTCTAACACTCCTCTACACTTCCTCCAAAGGATGTACTCTCCTCTATCCAACCTTTCTCTCCAAGACCTCTGCAATCTAACTTCTCCTAACCGGGCACTGTCCAGTCTCGCCTAGGAGTAGGTCTTTCCTTGGCCTTCCTGCATTTTCAAAGGCCCTGCTTGTTTTGCAGTATGGTACAAGGTCTAAACTCTCATTCCCCATGGTTTCATGGTGGTTCCACAATGGGGAATGGAGTTAAGACTTCATTACACAATTCTGTCCAAAACTAGACAGTAAGAAGACAATTTACAAATTATTTACAAACTCACTCAATCTACAAGTAAAAACCTAAACTAATTGCTTGAAATGAAATTATTTACACCATGAAAAAACATTCCACACAGATTCAGACATTTCTCAATCCATTAACTTGCTTGTTTTCTTCATTCAAACTGACTGGTAACAATTTTATAGTCTCAGTCTGATCTTTTTGCTAGGGTCGTACAAAGTCTGACATCCAACCCATGAATTTAGGGTTTTCAAGTACTTATACTACCTTTTCCTCGGTCGATGTGCCCAAACTAGGGTTTACCACGCTAACCTAAAAAACTTGACATCATGGTGGAAAAGCTGCTTGACAACTTTTAAAAGTTGTCATGCAAGTTTTGAGCAACTTTCCCAATGTTGCTTTTTATGACTCCTAGACCCACATTGGGCCAACCTAAGGACACCACCATGTTATAAAGGACCCCTAAACACTTCAAGGACACACATACCCTCCATTTTCAAGAAAATCATAATCTTGACTCATGACCCCTAAGATCTCCACTAGGACCTAGTCTAGCACACATGAGCTCATGGCTCTTATTCATGTACAATGGCTTCATAAGAACCATAACACCAAAAAAACAAGAAAGAGAAAGAATTTGGAAGGGTGCTCCTGCACCATACTCCCCCTCTGCACAAAACTTAAGAAACAAAAGAAGAGATGAGAGCCGAGTCTAATCCAAGTGCCTTGAACCTGCTCTCATCCACCCATGTAGCTTCAAATACTAGTTGATCTGCCCATTTCACTAAGTGCTCCATGTAGACCTGATATCTAGTTGACTTCTTCACCCTTGATTCCAAGATCTCCTCTGCTTTAGGCTTCTTCACTTGTGGTAGGACATTAACATCAAGGTCTTGCAGTACCTTGGCTTGGTTCTCAGTCTGCCCTACTATCTCACCCTTGTACATGATCAGGTCAGCTACATTAAAGGCTGGTGATATAGCTAAATCTGAAGGTAGGTCAACTTTGTAGGCATTCTTACCATATTGCGACAGGATTCTACAAGGTCCTACCCTTCTCATCTGCAGTTTGGTAGGCTTACCTCCTTGCATCCTAGCTTTACTCAAATGGACCATCACATAGTCACCCACCTTGAACTGAACTTCTCTCCTCTTCTCATCCACTTTGGCTTTCAGTTTTTGAGTGGATTCAAGGATGGCCTGCTTAACTTGCTCCTGAACTTCCTTGATGGTTTGAGTGATGTCTTCTTCTTGCCCACTCTTCATGTCCAAACTACCAAGGTCTCTCAACTCACATACTACTCTTGGATGTCTGCCATAAACAACCTCAGAAGTACTTCTACAAGTGGTTCTATTCACACTGTCATTATATGCATACTCTTCTTGAGAAATGATTAGGTCTCATGTTTGGCCATACTCCTTAGTTAAACACCTCAACAAGTTACCTAACACCCTATTGATGACTTCAGTTTGACCATCTATTTGTGGATGGTAAGCTGAGCTAAATGATAGGTTAGTTCCTAGTCTCCTCCATAATGTTTGCCAAAAATGACCCATGAACTTGTTGTCCCTGTCTAAAACAATGCTTAAAGGGAGTCCATGAATCCTAACAATCTCTTTGAAGAAGAGATGTGCAACATAGCTTGCATCATGTGTAGTCTTACATGGGATAAAATGACTCATCTTGGAAAATCTATCTACTACCACATAGATGTTGTCCATACTTGCTTTAGTCTTGGGAAGTCCTACTACAAAGTCCATGCTTATACATTCCCAAGGTCTATTTTGGACCGCTAATGGTTGATATAAACCGGCATTGCTTGATCCACCTTTGGCTCTTTGACACACTCCACATTGCTCTACATACCTCTTTACATCCCTTGGCAACTTAGGCCAATAATAGTACCTCTATACTAAATCCAAGGTTTTGTTAACTCCAAAGTGTCCACTTAAACTGCCATTATGTTTCTCTTGGATGAGGTTCTCCCTCATGGATCCTCTAGGTACACACAACTGGTTACCCTTGAACAGGAGACCATTTTGGAGAGTGTAATCTGCATACTCACCATGGAAATGGTTCTCAAACTCCTTGCAAACCTTGTAAGTTGTTGAGAAGTCTTCATCTCATTCATAGAGGTCTTTGAAACCTTCTATTCCTATGCTCTACAACTGTAACTCTTGAACTGTCAACAACTTCCTGCTTAATGCATCTGCCACCCTGTTAAGCTGCCCCTTCTTATGCTTGATGGTGAAGGTGAAGGATTGGAGGTATTCCATCCATTTCAGATACCTATTGCTTAGCTTCTCTTGAGTGTTTATGTAACTTAATGCCTGGTTGTCTGTGAACACTACAAATTCCTTTGGAAGTAGGTAATGCCTCCCTTTTTTAAGAGACTACACTAATGCATACAACTCTAGGTCATAAGCTGAGTACTTCTTCTTTGCTTCATTAAGCTTCTCACTGAAAAATTCCACAGGTCTTCTCTCTTGACTCAATACACCGCCTACTGCAAGTCCACTTGCATCACACTCCAAAGTGAATAGCTTATCAAACGTAGGTAGGAGAAGGATAAGTTTTGTGGCTACTTCTTGTTTCAACAATTGAAATGCTCTGTCTGCCTGCTCAGTCCATTCAAACTTAGTTTTAAGACCTCCTTTAATGGTGTCAAGGACTGGTGCACATATACCACTGAAGTTCCTCACAAACTTCCTATAGAATTGAGCTAATCCATGGAAACTTCTAACTTCAGTCCCTGTTTTAGGTGCAGGCTAATTCAAGATTGCCTCCACTTTGCTTGGATCCATCTTCAAGGTTCCCTTAGACACCACAAATCCTAAGTAAATGAGATCTTGCTTCAAGAAGTCACACTTCTCTAGGTTGATGGATAGCTTCTCCTCATACAACCTCTCTAAAACTAACCTTAAATGCTCAAGGTGCTCTTCCTTGGTTCTGCTATAGATGAGAATGTCATCTAGGTAAACTACCACAAATGTGCATGTGAAATCCTTCAACACCCCATTCATCAACCTCATGAAGGTTCTTGGGGAATTAGTAAGCCCAAATGGAATCACAAGCCATTCATACAATCCATCTGTGGTCTTAAAAGTAGTCTTCCACTCATCACCCTCTTTAATTCTTATCTGGTGATAACCACTTTTAAGGTCTAGCTTGGTAAAATACATAGCCCCTCCTAAATAATCCATTAGATCCTCTATTCTAGGAATAGGAAACCTATACCTTATGGTAATCCTATTGATTGCTCTTGAGTCAGTGCAAAGTCTCCACTTACCTCCTTTTTTTGATGCTAGCACTACCGGGACTGCACATGGGCTGATGCTCTTCTTAATCAGTCCTTGTTCCAATAACTCCTGCACTTGCCTTGCTACCTCCTTATTCTGATCAGGTGTGAGCTTATATGCAGCCTTGTTAGGTAAGGATGCACCAGGAACAAAGTCTATTTGATGACTTATAGACCTTCTTGGTGGGAGTGTTGCAGGTGCTCCATCACTCACTATATCCTTGTACTCTTGCAACATGTGCTTCACCTCCTGGGGTATCTCTGCCTGCAACTTGTCTGCTTTCTCCATTGGCTTCACAAAGATGGCACACTTCACTATCTCCTCCTCATGTAGCAAATTTAAGAACTCTTTACCAGTAGCCATTAAAACACTAGGTGTTTTTGAAGTGCCCTCTTCATCCTCTGTCAAAGACTAAATCTTGAAGGTCTTGCTATCCTTCTTGAATGATATGGAGTTCTCCTCTCCATCATAGATCACCTTCCTATCAAATTGTCAGGGTCTTCCTAGCAACAAGTGACATGCATCCATAGGCAACACATCACAAAGGATCATGTCCTTGTATCCTCCAATAGAAAACTCTACCCAAGTCTGCTCATTGACTAGCACACTCTGTCCTTTGTTCAACCAAGTCACCTTGTAAGGATTGGTGTGGGGTATTCTTGTGACTTTCAACTTCCTAACTGCCTCTTCTGAGATGATGTTGTCAGTTGAGCCTATATCAACTATCACCTTGCACACTTTACCAATAACTTTGTACCTCACCCTAAACAATGCTCTCCTATGTTTGGGTTCCTCCTTAACCGGCTGTCTGATCAAAATCCTATTGAACATCAGATTCTCACCAACTTCTGATTCAATCTGGTCCACATCCCATGTCTTGCTACTTGAAGAGTCTTCTTGTGCATAAGCAACCCTCTTTCCACTGTTTGATGATGTAGGCTTGTCAGGGCATCTATATGTCGTGTGTCCCAATTGTCCATAATTGTAACACTTCATAGTTGCAAAATAGGAGTTACCTCTGCCGGTACCTCTACCCCTATTTAGACCACCTTGTGCACCTCTTCCTTTAGAATGTCCTCCTCTGAGATTGGTTTCACTACCATGCTCAGTCAACTTGGCTTCTCCTTGGTTCCTTGGCTCATTTGTCTTGCTTTGGTAACCACCTCGGTGATTCACTTGATCTCCACCTCTGCCTCTACCCCTATTATTGGAGTCTCCTTTCCTTTTGTTCCTCTCTTCTACCTTGACAACAAGCTGATGACATTTCTGCATAGTAGTAGGATCCATAGGCTTATCTCCTCTTGTATGTTCCACTTTAGGCCGCTTAGATAACTAGCCACCTTAATAGATTCATCTTCTTGAACCTTTGATCTAAGACATAGCTTTTGAAACTCTTCGGTGTAGGAAGTTACATCAAGATCTTTTTGCTTCAATCCTTGTCTCTTCTTATGAAGTTGGACTTCATAATCCTCCGGTAAGTAGTTCTCCTTAATCTTGCTCACCATAGCTTTCCAATTTGCAATAGGTAGCCTTCCCATGCTAACCCTTTCTTCTTGCAAGTACTTCCACCATGTCAAAGTTGCTCCCCTCAATCTTGATTTGACAACTTTAACCTTTTGAGCCTTTGTCACTCCTTCACACTCAAAGTGGTTTTCCATGCCCTCAATCCATTCCATAACATTGTCTATGTCCATTCTTCCACTGAAATGTGGCAATCCTTCAAAAGCTTTGGTGTTCAAAGCCTTAATAGCCTTCACAAAAGGTTCTTCATTGAACAAGGGATCTGGTTTAGGGACTATGTCATCTATGTCTATAGTTCAATTGCCTTTACCCTTGGTGTCTTCATCCCAAGGTTCATGTGTTCTCTGATCCACCACTTCCTGCAGTTTATCCCTTATCTCACTCATAGCTGCTTCAAGGAGTCTATTCTTCTCATTCTGCTCTTCTACTTCTCTAGCCAGCTCTGCATTAGTAACCATTCTACTCTCCCCTATTGATTCACTAGTATATAGAGACATACATAGTCGAACAAGTCTTTAACTTGCTCTGATACCAATCTGATGGAATGGGGTTTGGGATAGACTCATGGAATGGGTTTTGGGATAGACTAGCCTAGTCTATGCTCTTGGATCCTTTCCTTGGATCTCCTGGTGTTCTCCTCACACCCTAGGGTCTCTAGTACTTCCATTGCTTGAGGAATCCCCTGACCTTTCCCAATCCACCCACCAATGAGTTGCTATGCTGCTCCTAAGGTCTCACCTACTCATGAGACTCAAAACCCCTTACCATGGCTAATAAGGGCTAAGGTTTGTTTCACACTTTCCAAGGTCTTAGCAAGGTTGTATCAGGTCTTAAACCATGTTTTACATCCCACCATGTTCCCCCAAGAAGTTGCTACCCTCATCCTTTCTACCGATTTCATTGTTTTATGTTTTTGCTTACAAAACAGGGCTACAAGGATTAGGACCAATTACGCCTCCTACCCAGTCCTTTAGGGCTTTCTCTCACAAATGATGCATACACAACCCTAACTCCCAAAATGGACTTCCATTCAATTGGCAAGGGCTCAAGTATTTTCTAGGTTTTGGGCCTCCAAGTGGCCGTACAGTGCCTAGGGCGAATTTTGGGGTTTTTTAAGGGTTTTGTAGTATGCCTGGGTCACAGTGAAGGTTTTGTGTGTTAGCCACCTTGTTTGGATTGGTGGAGACTCCTCCTTCACACCAATTATGATTCTAACACTCCTCTACACTTCCTCCAAAGGATGTACTCTCCTCTATCCAACCTTGCTCTCCAAGACCTCTGCAATCTAACTTCTCCTAACCGGGCACTGTCCAGTCTCGCCTAGGAGTAGGTCTTTCGTTGGCCTTCCTGCATTTTCAAAGGCCCTGCTTGTTTTTCAGTATGGTACAAGGTCTAAACTCTCATTCCCCATGGTTTCATGGTGGTTCCACAATGGGGAATGGAGTTAAGACTTCATTACACAATTCTGTCCAAAACTAGACAGTAAGAAGACAATTTACAAATTATTTACAAACTCACTCAATCTACAAGTAAAAACCTAAACTAATTGCTTGAAATGAAAGTATTTACACCATGACAAAACATTCCACATAGATTCAGACATTTCTAAATCCATTAACTTGCTTGTTTTCTTCATTCAAACTGACTGGTAACAGATTTACAGTCTCAGTCTGATCTTTTTGCTAGGGTCGTACAAAGTCTGACATCCAACCCATGAATTTAGGGTTTTCAAGTACTTATACTACATTTTCCTTGGTCTATGTGCCCAAACTAGAGTTTACCATGCTAACCTAAAGAACTTGACATCATGGTGGAAAAGTTGCTTGATAACTTTTAAAAGTTGTCATGCAACTTTTGCAAGTTTTGAGCAACTTTCCCAATGTTGCTTTTTATGACTCCTAGACCCACATTGGGCCAACCTAAGGACACCACCATGTTATAAAGGACCCCTAAACACTTCAAGGATACACATACCCTCCATTTCCAAGAAAATCACAATCTTGACTCATGACCCCTAAGATCTCCACTAGGACCCTAACTAGGACCTAGTCTAGCACACATGAGCTCATGGCTCTTATTCATGTACAATGGCTTCATAAGAAGCATAACACCAACAAAACAAGAAAGAGAAAGAGTTTGTAAGGGTACTCCTACACCAAGAGGGTCAGAGGACTAACAAAGTGCAGAGCCAAGAGTCAGAGGTTGACAGAGTGTAGTGCCGAAGGTATAAGCAGAAAACTGGTGTTGTGTAGAGCATAAACAACTGGTGTAGATAGAGTATGATTTTCATTGTGATCTGATCAAGCTATCCGTAGCTACTCGAGTAGATCATCTTTTATTGTTTTCTAATCATTGCAACTCAAATCCCTTAACCTGGTGGACTTTAATAGGTCCCTTTGTAAAATCCCTTAACCGAGTGACATCTTAAATGATGTTCTTATGTCCTTTAACTAGGCTACCTTTAATAAGGTAAAGGCACTAACAAGCCTTAAGTAAAATCCTTTAACTGGACAACACTGAACAGTGTCTTTGTAATCTCCTAATAGGGATGGCTCTTCATCGGGCATACTCCAAAAGAGTACAAATTTTGTGAGTTCCTACTCACACTGTGGTTTCTCCCTTTTGGGTTTCCAAGAGATAAATCTTGGTGTCACTGCATATCTTTTCATGCATAAATATTCTTTTGCAGTAATTATTTATATTGATGGATATTGAGTTAGTGCAGACTTGAGTTAAATTTTTTAATTGTGTAAAACTGGTAAAGTGTTGATTCACCCCTCCCCTCTCAGCACTGGTTAGGAAAAACAATTGGTATCAAAGCTTTGGTCCTTAGATTCAGAAGAATCTTAACAACTTAAGGAAAGATCCAAGATGATGCAAAAGGAGGGTCCTAAGTTCTCTAAGGAGAATTACACCTTATGGTGTGATAGAATGAAGCTCTATCTAAGAACCTTAGGAGAACAATACTGGAACCATGTAATCATAGAGTACAATGAGCCTACAGGGGTTCTCACTATAGATCAGATCAAAGAAAGGCAAGACAACACTACTACTATGGATCTGATTGCACTCTATTTGATAATGAGTATGTTGCGGTTCAAGATTTGAAAACAACCTTTCAGATGTGGAATAAGATGAAGATTTTTTATGGAGGAGATCCTCATGTTCAAAAGGCTAAAGTGGACAACTTGAGAGGAAAAAATGATGAGATGAGGATGCAAGAAGGAGAAAATATAGAACAATATTGTAAAAGAATAAAGGATGTAGTAAATTCCATCAGAAGTGCTAGAGGAAAGCTTGAAGAAGATGATGTGGTTAGCAAAATCTTGAGGACCTTTCTATCACAATATGCAATGAGTTTCTACAATTCAAGAACTCAGATCCTTGGGAATAGTTAATGTTTCTCTTGACTCACTAATCAACAAGTTGAATACCTTTAAACTGAGCAAATATGATAACAATGTACCAAAGATTGATGTTGCCTTCAAAGCTTCCATGATGCATGCACAAACGAGGAGAAGAAAAAAACCGGAAGTAGTTCTACTAGAAGAACCGGTCATTCTCATGAAAGTGATAGCCTGTTATCTGAAGAATAGGAACAAGATGAGATTGAAGCTCTATTGGCAAGAAGACTGCCAAGAGGAAAAGGAAATTATAAAGGTAAACTTTCCTTGAAGTGCTTCTCCTATAATAAAATAGGTCATATTGCATCCAGATGTCTTGACAATGATAGGAAGGATAATTTTAGAAGCTACAAGGACAATAGAAAGAATGAGTGCTATCTTGCAGAAGGAGTTACCGATGAAGAATTAGAATGATCTGATGGAGATGAAATTGCATTTATGGTGGTAAAAGAAGATAACACGGAGGAAGGTGATATGACATTGATTTTTAGTTCAAACCGGTGTGGAGACTGGGTAATTTACAATAGTTGCACTCACCACATGACCGATGACAAAAAAAAATTCCTCAGCATGGAGGAACAGTGAGATTCGGCAATGATCCTCCTTGTGCAGTTAAAGGTAAGGGTTCTATAGCCCTAAATGATAAAACAAATTGTGAAGATGTTTATTGGGTAGAAGGGATAAAATATAATCTATTAAGTGTTGCACAACTTAACAATAAGGGTTACCAGTTAAAATTTAATGAAGGAATATGCAAAATAAATGACAAATCAAGAAGTGTGATTGCTACTGGTAAACAATCTAGAGGTAATCTATTTTACCAAGATACCACCATAGGTAGTTGTCTAATGGCAAAGGTAGAAGACAATTGGTTGTGGCACAAAATACTGTGTCATGTTAACTTTGATAGCATAGCAAAAGTCAGTAAAATGAAGTCTATCAGAGGTATGCTCAATATTGTGAAACCTGAAAATGCTATGTGTAAAGAATGCCAACTAGGAAAGTTGACCAGGTCTAGTTTCAGCAACAAATCTTTTTCATCTGAAAATGTGCTGGACTTAGTTCATACAGACCTATGTGGTCCTATGAGAACCAAGAGTTTCTATGGGGACTGCTATTTCATGTTGTTTGTAAATGACTTCTCAAGAATGACGTGGGTTGTATTCTTGAAAGAAAAATATGAAGCCTTTCACATGTTTAAGGTCTTCAAGTCTCAAGTAGAGAGAGGAACCAGTAAGAATCTGAAATGTCTGAGATCAGATAGAGGAGGAGAGTTGACCTCTCAAGAGTTTATGAATTACTGTGAAGAACACGGGATTATGAGATAGATGTATGCACCTTGAACACCTCATCAGAATGGTGTTGCTGAAAGAAGGAATAGAACTCTAATTGATTGTGGGAGAACTCTGATGATACAGAAGGATATTCCACATATCTTTTGGAGAGAAGCAGTAAGCACTGTTGTGTACACCTTGAACCAGATATAGGTGAAGAAAGAGACAAATAAAAGTCCCTATGAATTATGGTGTGGATACTCACCCAATGTCTGCTATTTCAAAGTATTTGGAAGCAGGTGCTATATCAAGAGGGATGAGTACTCTGGCAATTTTGATCCCAGGAGTGATGAAGGAACCTTCTTAGGTTACTCCACAAAGAGTAAAGCATACCGGTGTTTGAACAAAAGAACCAGTAAAATTGTGGAAAGTGCAAAATATCAGAGTAGATGAATTCTCTAAGAAAAATGAATAGGATAGTAAAAGTGAACCAAAGGATTATCAAGGATTCAAGTACACTGTACCGCTTGAACCTATTGAAGAAAATCCTGGTGTAGCAGAAAATGAAGAAGCATCAAGAAGTACAACCTGCACAACCGGTAGAAGAAGAAGCTCCAAGAAATGAACCGGTACTTGCAAGGTATGTCAGAAACAATCACTCCACTGAAAATATCATTGGTGATAAAGATGCAAGAGTATTGACAAGAAGAAGAGCAAGAGAGAATGGTTGTCTATTCTCTAAAATTGAGCCCAAAATAGCAAAGGAGGCTCTAAAAGATGAAGATTGGATCAAGGCCATGGAGGAGGAACTAGAATAGATAGAGAAAAATGAAACTTGGACTCTAGTGCCTAGATCGAAGAACAAAAATGTGATAGGCACCAAATGGGTGTTTAGAAACAAAATGGATGAAACCGGTCAAGTAGTAAGAAACAAAGAAAGGTTAGTCTGCAAAAGGGTATGCTCAGGAAGAGGGCTTGGACTATGGATAAACCTTTGCACCCATTTCTATGATGGAAGGGGTTAGAATCTTGCTTTCCTATGCCACTTACAAGAAATTCAAAGTTTATCAAATGGATGTCAAATTGGCATTCCTGAATGGTGCGTTAGAGGAAGAAGTGTACATAGAGCAATCAGAAGGGTTTGCATCAAAAGATGGAAGAGATATGGTATGCAGGCTAGAGAAGGCTCTATATGAGCTAAAACAAGCAACAAGAGCTTGGTATGAGAGGTTGCACTCATATCTATTAAGCATAGGGTTCAAGAGAACCAGTGATAACAGTAACCTGTATCTGAAGACCAGAGAAAAAAGAAAACATTTGATTGCAAAATTTTTTGTTGATGACATTATCTTTGGAGGAGATGATGAGATGAGTAGAGGTTTTGCAAAACAAATGAAGCAAGAGTTTCAAATTTCCATGATCGATGAAATAAAATTCTTCATCGGCCTGCAAGTCTCACAGCTAAAGAATGGCATATTCATTAGCTAGACCAAGTACATAAGGTAAATTTTGAAGACTTTTGGCATGGAAGATTACAAACCTGTTGGAACTCCAATGGTTACGATTTGCAAGCTCTCCAAAAATGACGAGGCTCATGAAGTGAATGAGACACTTAACCGGTCCTTGATAAGTAAGTTACAGTATTCAGTACACAGTAGACCAGATATAGCACAAGTTGTTGGCTTGGTTGCTAGATTTGCTACAAATTTGATAGAGATGCATATGGTGGCAGTCAAAAGAATATTTAGATATCTTAAGGGGACTGATGAGTATGGTCTCTGGTATCCACATAAAGGAGATTTCAGCTTAAGTCTCTTCACCAATGCAGATTGGGCAGGAAATATTGATGATAGAAAGAGCACCAGTGGAGGTGCATTCTTTCTTGGAGATAGAATCGTGTCATGGACAAGCAAGAAACAAAACTGCATATCTCAATCCATAGCTGAGGTAGATTATGTGGCTACTATAATCAACTGCACATAGATAGTATGGATCAAGCAATTATTGGAAGGTATCCAAGAAAAGTGACTAAACTAGTAGTGATTCAGTGTAACAACACCAGTTCCATCAACATATCCAAGAATTCATTGATGCATTCCAAGACAAATCATATAGCTATCAAATATCACTACCTCAGGGAACAGGTTCAAGAAAAGGATGTAAGGTTGGAGTATATACCAACAAAAGAGAAATTGGTTGATATCTTCACCAAGCCACTATATAAGGATACCTTTGAATACCTAAGAGGTAAGGTAGGGGTAATGCGCCTACTTGCATTAAAATAAGTGAAAAAGGGCTCTATATCAATCTGGTATGATTTCTTTATGAAAAACTTTTAAGACTTGATTGATAAGTGTGGACTACTCTAATTAGGGGGAGTCATCTTGTAAGTATACTAAAATACATCTTTGGCATTGTTGTCAAAGGGGTATATATGATTATAGTGTTGAGATGAAGTTGCTAAAACAAAGTATTGCTAGTGTTAGGTGGAGATATTCATTACTCAGAGAAAAATTATATGCAGGAGCAACAGATAAGACAGATTCTGAAGTGTTTCCATCAATGCCAAAGGGGGAGATTGTTGTCATTGACAAAATCGGTTAATCTAGAGAACCAATTGTGTGGGAGAAAAAGTGACACTAAGCAAACATGCCCTAATCTCACTTTCAACCACACACTTGTGGAATACGAAAGAGCCTAGAGGTATCACACAATTGGCTACTTCTTCTTGTGGAAGAGAGAGCCACGGGCTACCTATTAGGATTTCTATTCCTTTGTTGTAATTGAAAGATAAAATAATGCAAGTTCAATCCCTAACCCCAAAGTGCAAGTATGAACTAATAACAAGATTGCAGAATTGAACTTAAATAATGGAAAGCGGAAAGCTGTAAACACAAGGACAAGACAAGAATGTAAATGCGTACCCGGTGTTAAAATCTGACTGAAAATGTTCGGGACGGGGGCGCGGGCGCCACTGTCCTGATTCTGCCCCTGAAACTGCTCCAGAAACTGTTGTTTTGCACTCTGGAAAAAGCTGTCAAAAATGCTGAAAATGCTGTCTGTCGGGAGGACTAGGGCGCCCAGCGCCCCTCTCCCAGGGACCAGGGCGCCCAGCGCCCCTGTCCTGGCAGGACCAGGGCGCCCCACACCCCTGTCCTGGTCTTCTGCTCTGAAACTTGGTGTGGAGTGCTATCTTGACCTGCTTTTCCCAGATCTGTCACCCGCGGCGTCGTCCGAGTCCCGAAACCTGCACTTATCATGTTTACCACTTCGAATTGTTTAAAGAATATTGATGACAAATGCTCATAAGAAGATTTGATATGAGATCAAAAACTAATGGAGAATCATTTGGTAAGAAAGAGGACTAAATCTCAATTCCAACACAACAAAGAGTGTGAGGATTTGAGAGTTCTCTAACACAAGATGAAGGATGTAAATGGAAACAAAATGCAAAGAGAAGAAAAGAAAGGCAAAAAGCATGAATACACACATTGGTGATCCATGGGAAAAAGGACATGGAACACTAGCCCCTAGAGTCTGTCTAGGTGATCCATGTAAGGGAGGAGAGTGATAAAGTCTAGCCTTATGCCGCTAGTTCCACTCAACCTCATGCATGTGTGTGTAAGTGAGGTTAGAAGCACCTCATAGGAGTCTATGCCCGAGTATGCTACAACCTGTATATGTATAGTACAAAAGCGTGACATCTCGCTCTAAGAGTCTGTGCTCTAGTTCCGAGAATAACCCATTGCTCAAAAAGTGTAATGTTTATGTCATAAGAAAATTAGAACAAGGATACCTACCTTTATCACAAAAGAAGATACCCCAAAAATGCAACAATGCCATAGATCCAAGCAAGAGAGTTTTACACTCTTTAAGCAAGGATAAGATAGTTGAAAAGGGATTTCTTGTAGTATGTGTAAAAGAGATCCTTAGAGCAGAAGAGATCTTTGTACAAAAGATACCTATCCTCGAGAGGAATTGTCCTAGACAAAGATAACATGTTATAGAATAAGACAAAGAAGAGAATAAGAATGCAATACTTCCTTCTTTTGCGAGGTGAAAGTGATTCTTAATGAAGGATGACGCTCTTTTTAATCCAATTAGGAGAGTGAATTCATTATGGATGTATTTTACCAAGTGCAAAAGAGGTTGTAGTCAAGGACTTACACCTCTTGTAAGAGAGACTCCTTGAACAAACAACAACAAATGCATACAAGGAATAACATCAAGTAATAAAGTTCACAGCATCCACGAAATAGGAAAAAGTGGATCCTTAGATAAAAATAAGGAAAGATCATTGCCTCCCAAGGATAAGGTCAATGAGAAGGACTTACACAATCTTCTAGGGAGAGATTTGGACATAAGCAAAAGAAGAGATGTATGAAATCACTCTTGTCCTCATAGGAACAAGAAAATTAGGCTATTATGTTGCTTCAAAAAATATGATTGTACTTGAAATTGTACCATCATGAATGACAATGAGCCCCCAGTAAATGAGCTACCAATGTCACATAATGATGAGCAACATAATAGCCATTAATGTTATTTAAAGACATGATAGACTAAATGAGGTATTTGAATATGACATGTTAAATGCTCAACTATAAGTGAGATCAAAAACATGTATAAAATGATAAAAATTGAAGAAGAAAAGTCACATGAAATCTTAGAAGAGGGATGAGTGTAATTTATTAGAGCCTTATCCCTAGAGGAAAGGACTTTATGATGAATAGGAGATAAAGATTCATAAGTGGATTTAGAAATTTGAGGGGATTCATAAAGAGATTTATTCATGGCCAAGATTTCCTTATGAGGGGAATGAGAGTTGATAGAAGTAGAAGATGATTTAGTTGAAGTGAGATCATCATCACTACTAAATATAGCATTCACATTGAGAGATGGTCTTTTAGATGCTTTGGTACGTTTGCAGGGATTATAGCCGAGTCCAAAGGCATAATTGTGAAAATTAGTCTCTAGAGGAACTTTTATCCCTTGTTCATGAGCACCACAACCATTTCCATGATACCCATGCTTAGCAAAAATGCGAAAACCACGACCATAACGATCAGCCATTTCAGAAAGAGAAGGCGGTTTTTCATAAGACAAAGAATCAAACTCTTCAGAATTAGAAGTGTGAGGAGAAGAAGTTTGAGAAGCGGCCACAAAATTATTACTCATAGGTTCAGGTAAGACTGATTGATCTCTAGTGTCTTCCTTCTTTTTAACTTTAAACTCTCTAGGAGGAACCCTATACTCACCTACAAAGGTGGGATTAAAATCAAGAGATCCCCAATCGTCTTTTGCGAGAACCTTCTCAGGATCTTCAAGTCGAGAAGGATCTTCTTCAGGAGCTTCAGACTCATCCAAAGAATTTTGATTATCAGAGGGTAAGGATTCATCCCTAGGTATCTTGTTCAAAGAGTCATTACTAGAAGAGGAAGGCTTAGATGTTTGCAAACAAGCTTGAAAATTAGTATCACCTATCAAGGTATATGTCTTATTGTTATAAATGAATTTAACTTGTCTATGCAATGTAGAGGGGACAGCTTGCATACCGTGAATCCAAGGTCTCCCTAATAACAAGTTGTATGTTAGATTTCCTGACATAACATGGATAGGAGTAGGCAAAGTAACAGGTCCCACTGTGATGGGTAAGGTGATAATACCTAATGAAGACTTAGCCACATTATCAAAGCCTCGAATGGGACGAGAGTCAGGCTCAATAAGGGATGTATCCACATTCATCTTATGTAATAGATTAATGCTACACACATTAAGGCCAGAGCCATTATCTACCAGTGTTCGTCTTATAGCAGTGTCATTTATGATAAACCACAATCATCAAGGGATCATATTGATGTTGAATTTCACTAGTAGGCAACTCATCTTGAGTATACACAATTTGAGTTTTAGGATTCATCACAGAGTTAACCAAAGACACTATATTACTAGATGTATTAGGTGGAGGAACATTCAAATCTTTCAAGGCATCTTGTAACATTCCATGATGAGCGGAAGAAGTTTGGATCAAATCCCAAAGGGATATCTTAGCAGGGGTAGCTTTAAGTTGTTCTATGAGATCATATTCCTTACCAAGAACTTATGAAATACGTGGAGCTTGGGGAAGAATAGGTTGGGAAGGAGGAAGTGAAGTTGGGATAACTGGAGGAGGATTAGGTTGCCTATTGTTTCTAGTATTATAAGTATGGGCAACCGCATGATAACTCTCTCTAGTCAATTGCTTAGCATACTCATAAGGGCTCTTAGAGGAATAACCTCCTTAAACAGTAATAACAGGTTTCTTAGGAGTGCAAAAAGAATCATTAGCATAACCACCTTGAACCACTAAGATAGACTTATTTAAAGGTTGAGAATTTTGAGAAGGACACGCACCTTGGACAGTGAAGAGAGGTTTGTTAGGTGTTTCATTCACATGTACCAAATTGATTGAGGATGGTTTAGAGGAATGCACAAAAGTGTTGGAAGAATTATTGATAGTCTTCTCTTGCACTAAAATCTTATCACGGATTAAATCAATTTTAGGAGAGAGACAAGGGGTAGGCATTGATGTTCTAGTAGGAAAAGTAATACTAGGAAAGGTCATATCATCCTCTATCATCAAAGGATCTACATGGGGAATAAACTCTCTAGGAGAAGGATCAACATTACTCTCTAAAGTCTCACTTTTGAGAGGGAGATCTTTGAAAGAGCTGTTAACCATCTTGCTTTGAACTAGGGTTTCCTTATGAGTAGAACCAAGTTGAGGACAGGGAGATGCTTTATTTTTAGAGGGAGAATAATTGAGATTCAAGGAAGGGGAGAAACTATCAAGGGAGTTTCCAATCTTGATTTCATCCCCTTTGGCTAGGGGTAGAGAATAATCTATACCTTCTTCTAATGGTTCATCCCAAATAGTGAGGTTGTTGAAAGGAATGTTTGAAGTATTGTCAATTTCGGGAGAGGAGATAACATTGTTTATTAATTCCTCATCCTTAGGAGGGAGAGCATCAATAGATGTGTTAAACTCATCCTCTTTCCTCAAAATATGTTCAATATGATCTTTAGGGGAGAGAGAATTAAGGAAATTGCTTATTATTTCATCTTCTTTCTCTAAGGGATGCTTATGGGTAAGACCAACTTTAGGAGAAGGGTAAGCATTTACCATTAATTCATCATCTCTAGTGGGAGTTTTGTTGGAAAAGGAAAGGCCATCACTAGGAAATGTAGGGATAATGTCATCTTCTTGCACAAAAGGATCCTCATGAAGGGAGTGTTTTTTAGGGGACACAAAGGCATCAAGGGCATCATTCAACAAAGCATGATCATATCTATTAAAAGGTTTATCTTTTGATTCAAAAGGAGATATCTCTTCATAGAGGGGATCATTGAAAACAACCATGTTACTAGATTTAGTGGAAGAGCTGATAGGAATGTACCCTTGAGAGGAATCATTCGACTTATCTTTCTCATCACAACGAAATGGCATAGTAACAATGTTTATGAGTTTTTGGTAAAATGAAGGTTTGGTATATTTAGGTTTCAAAAATTCATCTAAAGCTTCATCTAACTCATAATCATCACAAATATGAACATCTTGCAAATAAAAATTTGACATTTTGAAATTGCATAAAATTTTAACCACACAATGCAAAGAAACACACTTTTTTTTTCTTTTTTCTTTTTAATGAAAATGAAATGAAAACACACTAAATCTAGATCTAGATCTAACAAATGCAATGCAAGAGGAAGCAATGATAGATTCACGTCGGGTTCACCAAAATGTGTGGGAGAAAAAGTAACACTAAGCAAACATGCCCTAATCTCACATTCAACCACACACTTGTGGAATACGAAAGAGCCTAGAGGTATCACACAATTGGCTACTTCTTCTTGTGGAAGAGAGAGCCATGGGCTACCTATTAGGATTTCTATTCCTTTGTTGTAATTGAAAGATAAAATAATGCAAGTTCAATCCCTAACCCCAAAGTGCAAGTATGAACTAATAACAAGATTGCAGAATTGAACTTAAATAATGGAAAGCGGAAAGCTGTAAACACAAGGACAAGACAAGAATGTAAATGCGTACCCGGTGTTAAAATCTGACTGAAAATGTTCGGGACGGGGGCGCGGGCGCCACTGTCCTGATTCTGCCCCTGAAACTGCTCCAGAAACTGTTGTTTTGCACTCTGGAAAAAGCTATCAAAAATGCTGAAAATGCTGTCTGTCAGGAGGACCAGGGCACCCAGCGCCCCTGTCCCAGGGACCAGGGCGCCCAGCGCCCCTGTCCTGGCAGGACCAGGGTGCCCCACGCCCCTGTCCTGGTCTTCTGCTCTGAAACTTGGTGTGGAGTGCTATCTTGACCTGCTTTTCCCGGATCTGTCACCTGCGGCGTCGTCCGAGTCCCGAAACCTGCACTTATATCTGAAAAGGGTATGGGCGGCTATATAGGGTTTTGCCTTAGTCAAACCCCCACTTCGGTGATTTCCACCTCCACGAATAGCCAAGTTGTATTGTAAAATGTATTGTGTGTGCAGACCTAGTGTGTGTGCAAGGTCCTTAAATGCAAGAAAGCAAACTAGAGCAACCTAGAAAGTAAACCCTAATTGCTTGTAAATGATAATGTAAATGCTCTAAATCAAGATGCAAAGTGATCTAAAGCATGAATAAAGGATATATTGAAGCTTATGCAAAGACATGAAAACAACATGAAATCATACCCAACCCTTAAGGGAGGAGTACAAGCCAATCTTCAGTCGGTAATCTCCTATTGTTCTTCAATGTCTCCCAAGCCCTAAATGAATGAAATTGATGAATGCTTGATGGATGGATGTTGAATGTTATTGAACTCTTCAAAGATCTGCTCTTTCGCTGCATAGAAGGTCCTCAAAAGCCCAAAAAAATCCGATGCATTCAAATGAAGAAAGAGAGCTCTTATGTATGAAACCCTAGGTCTTAATTTCGACTTTTGGCCGACCTAGAGATTGAATATCCCACCAATTTCTTGGGGTTAAGATTTATTTTATGATTGGATCGTGCTCCTAAAATTTTGGGAAAAATGTCCGGGACCATGTGCACTCCGGGCGCCATGGTCCCGACAACTTTTCACCAAATTTTCAGGGCCGTCGGATATGATGATTTTAGAGAGAATCCCGAAGTTACAGCTGATTTCGAGATGTTTTGACCCCCGAAATCAAGCCCCCAAGTTCAAAATAGGACCTAATTAGGGTTTTTGATTAAATGATGTATTGGAAGAATAAAATGAAAGGGGCACACTTTAATGAAAAGGGCCCAACTTTATGATATAGGAGATGATAAAATAGAACCTTAGACCTAATTAATTTAATTAATTAAGTGCTAAAGGGGAAACGCAATGCAAAATACAAAATGTGCCAAGGCGGGTGCTAAACTAGGTGTGAAATTGTACCACCCTAGCAAGTGCGTACAATTTACGACGCTACACCAATATATTTGCTGAGATTTATCATTGATGTCTAACACTGACCGGTGTAGTGGTGTATCTCAGTAGCAAAGGTGATGACTTGTAAACAACATGGAAGCAACATTAGGGACAAGTGATCAAGGTTCAATCAGCTCAAAGGAAGACAAACTAAGCTAACCAATGTGTCAATCAAGAAGATTGGTGTTGAGGTCAGATCTTCAGGTTGGTCATTCTAATGATAATGAAGTCACTGAAGGTGACTTAGGCAAGAAGGCTTGAGGTTGTGTGCAAACCAGAACCCCATTGACAAATAAGAGAAGAGACTTGATAGAAGCACTATAAACCAACATCAAAGGATGAACCAGCAATGAAGAGCATAGTGGTATACTGGTAGACCGGTGAAGCAGAAGTAAGATAGGTGTTTGCCTAAAATCTCAGAGTGATGATCGGTTATTCAGTTGCAATGGAAAAAGGTGAGTTGGTAAGTTTGTGTCTATGCCAAACTAAAAGTTGGTGAAGTCAACTTCAGTCATCATGCAGTTAGGCCATGATTACTTGCGAATTTTTAGGTTTGTATTTAAACGACTGGACTCAACTAGAAGTCACTATCTTTGGGGGATGCGGTGGAAAATTTGGTTGAGCGGTTAGTGGATTTGTTGCAAGGCACGTAGAGAAAGAGTGGGAGATTTTGAATTTGAAATCCTCTAAAATATGTGATTGCTTTAATTGAGGAAACACTTGAAGGTGATGACAAAGAGTGTATAAAGTATTTTTGAGTTCATTAAAAAAAAATTGATCGTAAAATTTGCAAAGTGCAGATCCTATGAAAGGCAATCCAAAGTGAAGAGTAGAGTGAGAGGAAGTGCTAAAAGATTTAGCAGAGCAAAGAGTGTATGAAGTAGACCAGCAGAGTGCAAAGCCGAGGATCAAAGGACTGACAGAGTGCAGAGCAGACGGTCAAAGGAACGGCAAAGTACAGAGCCAAGAGTCAGAGGACTGGCAAAGTGCAGAGTCAAGGGTATAAGCAGAAAATCAGTGTTGTGCAGAGAAGACACAACCGGTGCAGATAAAGTATGATTTTTATTGTGATCTGATCAAGCTATCAGTAGCTACTCCAGTAGATCATCTTTCTATTGCTTTCTAATCATTGCAACTCAAATCCCTTAACCGGGTGGAGATTAACAAGTCCCTTTGTAAAATCTCTTAAGTGGGTGACATTTTAATTTATGTTCTTAAGTCCTTTAAGTAGGCTACCTTTAACAGGGTAAAGGCACTGACAGGCCTTAAGAAAAATCCCTTAACTAGGTGGCACCTAACAATGTCTTTGTAATCTCCTAATAGGGATGGCTCTTCACCGAGCGTACTTTAAAATAGTAAAATTTTTGTGAGTTCCTACTCACACTGTGGTTTTCTCCCTTTTGGGTTTCCACAAGATAAATCTTGGTGTCACTATGTATTTTTTTATGCATGCATATTCTTTTGTAGCAATTGTTTATATTGGGGTGAACTCACAATACCGGTTCCCACTTTTTGACCAACTTTGACACTTAGATGAAAATTTTGCAAAAAACCTTCACTTTCCGACACCTATAACTTTTAAATCGTTAAGAATTTGAAGATGATGTAAACTAGTGATTTGTAACATCCTTTTTGTAGATTCTAAATATATTTTTTTCAAATTTTTTTGAATAATTTTTTTTTGATTTTTCCATCTCCCTCAAAAGTAGTTTTTTACAGGAAACAACATTTTTTAAGAGTGATGTGCATCCTGAAACATATAATTTTTTTTTCTATAAACGATAAAAATTTATCTCTTGTAAATTTTGGTTTGTAACATCAATACCCAGGGCATGCAGTTGGTTTGATAGTGATATGTTGAATATTTTTTATTTTATTAAGTTTTGAAGTCCGACTAATTATAATTTAGATATAGGTGTACGTTTGAACACATAACTTGCTCTATATATATCAAAATTAAGTTTTATTTTTTTTGTTAGAAAGAAGACATCAATACCTAGGGCATAGATATTTTTCAGAATTTTTTTGAATTAGTTTGCTATTTTTCCCAATGCATTGAACAAAGAAGTTCATGTTCGGTGAAAAACCTACATTCATAAAAAATAAAATAAAAATATATTAATAAACTTAAATATATTAAAAATTATACTGTTTGGAAAGCTTATAATAAGGACTAAATCCTCAAGAAAACAAAACTTCTAAATGAATTCGTTTGACCCCTCAAAAGCTAATCTAAAATTGGTTTTTTATCAGCATTTGATAGATGCAAAGGAGACTCCATTGCAAGTATGATTTAGAAGTAGAGAGGTTCTATCCAAGAATTTTTGATCTAAGAGCCTTTGATCTAACTCTCTTCAATTAATTACTTCAAATGGGACCTCTTAAAGCTTAAATAATTATATTTTCCAAAAAATGTATGATTTCAGCAAAAATCAGGATGTACCAAAAAGTGGGAACCAGCTTTGTGAGTTCACCCATTGATGAATTTTGAGCTAGTGCAAACTTGAGTTAAAAGTTTTAATTGTGTAAAACTGGTAAAGTGATGATTCACCACTCCCCTCTCAACATTGGTTGGGAATAGCAGTTGTCTTAACCCTACTTTATCATAATGCATCTTCTATCTCTTTAAATTCATCATTGTTGTTTGCCAACTATATCCATCTTGACGAACTCAAGTTTAAATTGTTGGAACACTATATTTATTACGCCATATATGGGTCAAGAAAATTCACTTCTTCTATGACTTTCAATGGCTATGTATTGGACTAGATTCCATGCCAAAGATAGAAGTTCTTTTAGAAAATTCATTCACTGTGTTGACATTCTAATGGAATATGTCATAATTTGTTGACTCTTTGGGCTTTTGACAAGGTCAATTGCCCTATAAAAGTGAATTTCCTTAGTATAGGGGTCTACAATCTTTTCCTATGAATCATGCTATATGGTAAAAGGTACTTCATATCTCATTTTGGAATTCAAACCAGAGTGTGATGTCTTATTTCAATGCATTTCTTGTATCATGGTCTCACATGTAATCTATTATTGAACTTCTAATTAGCTCACTTTGAACCATATGTGGATGTGCCCAAGAAAATGTTTCTTTGGGTAAGGCTCCCATTGTCTCCTTTGCGAGTCTAAATTAAGCCCCTTTTGGAACTTACTGGTAATGAAATAAAACAAAATCTTTACTAGATCCTTCCTAAGTGACTTAATAGTGTATGCAAATAGATTTGTGTGTTAGTATTAGATGTTTCCTACACCTTGCAAGTTCAAGTGTTAGATTAACTAATTATTATTATTTTATGTGTCCTATGAAATGGAATGTTGCACACTATTCCTTGACCACTATGTCATGCATGTTTAAGGGTTGTGTTGCAAAGATAAATGATAATATCAAACCCCTTATGATGTATGTTATGACATATCATGAAATTATTCTTGTAAATATGGTAAATGAAAAATAATGGTGTGAGTCATATGATTTTTTACCATGATATTTAGGGACTATGGTAACATGAATTGGGGTATTTTTAGGGTGTAGGGACACAATTTGAAAATTAAAAAATTATTTGCCCTTGTACATTTGGCCTTATTGTAGCCATAATATAACCAATTTGAGAAATCTTAAAATGGGCCTTGTTTGGTCAATTTATTCTAAGTATTGAAAATTTTCATTCCCCCTATTCCCATCATATGGTGGAAGATTCAAAAATTAAAAAAAGGTTCTAATTTTGGGATTTTTTTCTCCCAAGGATTGGTTGAAATTTTAAGATTCTAGAGTTTCTATTCCCAACAATCCTTTCCTTCGATCCTATCCTTTTTCCTTTACCTTGTCAATAATTTGGACTTTCTCATCTTAATATATCAACATTTGTTTTGTTTTATCCCTACACTCTAGTATTTTACACAATTTTATGTTTGGGAGTTATGATTTTGATCATTATTTTATCCACATGCCTTGTGACATGAATAAATCTATATCTTCATTTCCAAATTATTTTAATCAATATATTTTCAAAATAAATGATAATGAATTACCTCTAAAATAAGGGCTATAAAGTATTCTTGACTCTCAAACCTAGACATTTCACACCATATCAACTTTTGGGGTTTGTGAATTTTCAGCTATCTTTATCTAACTAATTTTTCTATGGATTCCATGTTATCCTTGATCCTTAACTCCCAATATTTCCTTTCATGTATCTTCTGAAAATTGGTGATGCATATATGTACTCTTTTATTTCTTTAAAAAAATATATATTTTTTAAAGTACTTTCTATCCATGATCCATGACAATTAGTCCCCATTTCACTTATTAAACTAGACTAAAATGTTATGAAAATCCTTAAGGTGTTGACAAAAAGTGTTAGTCAAAAAGTGTTAGTGATTTTGAAGGTTTACAAGCCTTTTAAATAACTTATAGATTTTAGTTCAAGGTCAAATTTACAATTGGAGGTGGTAAATACTATTTATTGGTGGGTTCATGAGTTCTCAAGATTATTGAAAGACTTATAATATTTTATTTAAATATTTATAATCATTGATATTTTTTAAGAGGAAAAAATCATTGGCATCTCTATGTGTTACAAAATTCTCAAAATAATATTTAGGAGGTTCCAGAGAGTTTTTAGACTATAATATAGGAATTAGAATATACCCCAATTTTTTTTTACTATGAGCTTGTATCCATAAAGGAAAGGTTAAATGAAATCACATTTGACTTCAATATTAGTTTCATGATGATTATGAGAAAAGGGCCATAGAATATGAGAACAAATGAGTAAATGTTCCTTGTCATATATATTATGGAACATAAGTTGATGCCAATATTGGATATTATGTATGGGATAAGAATCCACAAATATTGAGAGAAGTATATGGTACAATTATAAAAATTGAAATCAATATGTAGTAATTTAGAAAAATATCAAAGCATAGTATTAGATAAATGAGTCTTAAGAAATTCTCTCAATACTAATTAAAGAAACATAGGCGAATTCATGTAATGACATAAATATCTTATGTAGTATCATATATTGCATACCCTTGCAATTTTAAATTAGATTTTGTATCCATTTTTATGTCCAATCTATTAGTGTTTGTGTAGTACCATTTAAGCCCTTGCAATATTGCTTTTCCTTCTCAAAATGATCAGTATTTCATTTTTAGCTATTGAATTTTTAAATAGAATCATGTGCAAGAGAAAATGGCAAATAAGAATACCTTCCACAAATGAGAGTCACACAAATGAATGCTATATTACTCAAAAGAAAAGAATACAAAATTAATTACAATTGTGCAATGAGATGCCTATAAAGAAAGAACAAAACTAAATTTAGGAGAACTAAAATGAAAGCATGGGGAGGTAAATAAAGCTCAACCCTAGCTAAACTAGATGCGTAAAAGCTAAACTAGGTGCACAACTAAAATAAGCATTCCTAAGTGAACTTAAGAAAAAATTTTAAAAAGCACAACTAGTTGTAAAAAAAGAAACTAATAGCTAAATATTCTCTAACACCCACTCTTAAGTGAAACTTAGGATGAGTAAAAAAAATCTAAATGCATGAATGTAGAAATGGGTCCTGAAAAAAACGCTCGATTAAGTACCCATTTACAAACCAATGAAGTCTCTCTAAGTAGAGATAAGGAGAAAAACCAGTTGTGAAAAAAAACCTCTCCAAAAGTGAGAGATGCAATGCATGAGAAAAACGTGAACTGATAAAAAAGGTTGGAAGGCCTCAAATAGACTCCTCAAGAACAACTCCCTTCATCCCAAGCATTGATCATAATTAAAGATAACATGGGGTTGTTAAGGGTTTAGTGAAGATTTTTCCAACCTGATCCTTTGCAGCTATGCAATCCAAGCCAATAAGACCATCTTGAAACAACTGCTAAATGAAGTGCATGTGAATCTCAATGTGCTTAGTCCATTGATGCTCCACTAGGTTGCATGAAATGTGAATGACAATCTGATTATCACACCAAATAAGTGTGGGATCATCAAGAGGAAAAACAAATTCTATCAGCAAATGACAAAGTTATAAAACCTCATGAGTAGCAAGAAATATTGCTCGATACTTAGCCTTAATAGATGATAATGTAATATCAGATTGCTTCATGCAAGACCATGCAATGAGGCTAGAACCAAGAAAAAAAAAAGCTACAAGTAAACGTTTGATCATTAACATTACCAACCCAATATGAGTTAGTGAAGCTACCAATCATAGACTCTCCTAATGTATATGAATGCCAAAGTGCTATGTGCCTTGGATGTACCTCAAGATATGTTTGGTAGTCTTCTAGTAACTCTCATGTGGATTCTAAGAGAATCGAGAGACTAGACCAACTTCAAAGGAAATATTAGGATGGTTGTGTGTTGAGTACAAAAGACTACCAACTAACTGCTTGTATAGTGTAGGATCCACGAAAGGAGTAGAACAACTAGAAGATAACACAACTCTTGATTGAAATGTCTTAGGGGAAGACTTGCAATAAAGCATGGCAAATTTGTACAAAGCATATCAAGAGCATACTTCTACTCACATATGGAAATTATATTCAAAAATTAAATTGATGACTAAGAAAGTAATGTAGAAGACCAAGATTTGTCCTGTCAAAACGCTCCATCAATATTGTTTGAACATCCTGAATAATGGAAGAAGAATTGCTAGTCAGAATCAAATCATCCACATACAAGAACAATATCAAAATATATCCCTCCTAACATTGAGTGTAAAATATGGGATCGAAATGGCAATGTGTAAAACTAGTAGAAAGTGGGAATGCGTCCATCTTCTCAAACCAAGCCCAAGGGACCTATTTGAGACTGTACAATAACTATGAGAAAGTGAAGAGTCCTACACAAAACAATGTGGTTGCTCCATATATCTCATGAAGATCACCATGCATGAAGGCATTCTTCACATCCTTGTGAAGCTGCAAAGGAAACTACAAGTTGAATAGAATCAATCTTGGAAACATGAGAAAAAGTCTTAGAATATTTAATGCCCTCAACCTATAAAAACCCCTTAGTAACAAGATGAGCCTTATACTTATCAATGGTACCATCTGCAACATACTTGGTACAATACACCCACTTGCACCACACCAAATTTTGTCCCTTAGGAAGAGGAACAAGATCCCAAGTATGGTTCTTCATCAGTGAAGAATACTCATTTAAAATAGCATAATCCCACTCTGGAATACTTTCCACATGTGAAAACTTTTAAGGATCAGTAGAAATAGCTTGACTCACAAAGAGATACCCCATAATTTTGTAAATGAGTGCAAATAGAATCTGAAGGATCACCTGCTTGATCTTTGGCTGCATCAACAATAATATGGCCCCACTTAGGAAGTGGTGGGACAAGAGGTGGATATTGTATTGGAACATCTTCCTCATCTTGAGAAGGCAAATAATCCTCAAGAAATGAAGAGTAGTAAGTGATGAAGAAGTTGGTGATGGAGAGTTCATGAGAGGATACCACTCATTAAATTGAACATTCCATTGAAACAAGACCTCTCTTGAAACAGGATCAAACAACCTATATGTGTTAGAATCCTCATAGTAGCTAACAAAGATCAATGGTTAGCTCATCCTCTCTATGGCTTTTATTTCTGCATCTAAAATAAATTCTTAAGATGCAGTCCCAAAATATTTAAAAGAAGACACATAAAGGTTGAGATGTGACCAAGATTCCTCTAGAGTCATCTATCACAATATCTTGTTAAGCATCTGGCATCTGATTTTGAATGTAATTAACACAATTCATTGCCTCAACCTAAAAGACTGTATCCATATGCTGGAATATGATGAACCAACATGTTGATATGATGATAATATGTGTTGTCATTGATGTCAATAAGTGCAAGTGAACCGGTATGCAGATTGGAAGAAGTTGGTGAACTGGTATGAAGAGATGCAGTGAACCGATGCCAAGGTTTCACTGAGTGTGACTAACGGTTGGTAGTCTTAGCCCCAGGGTTTCCGATTTGGCAATCTAGCTTGTGTGATGCAACCGATGAAATTTTGTGATGAGTTAGCTAAGAGATGAAGATGAGATCGGGATGTCATGTCAGCTTTGTGCACGTGAAGGATTTACTTGAGGATCTTGCATGTGAAGATCGACTGTATTAAATGTCTACCTCAGGAATGAACATTATTCCTAGCGGTATGAGAAGAAAGTGTGATGAGTTACTGATTTTTATGTGTGGTGAAGAATGAACGATGCAGAATGACTTGTGATCTGTTTGAGATTGCTTCACTCTATGGAAAGTGTTTGGATGGTCAGGATTTGATCGACTCTAATAGTAAACCTAAAAGCTTAGGGTTTAGAGTTTATGCTACTGACCTAATTATTGTCTATAAGATCGATGATGTTTTTTATTGTAAGTTGTTGGCAAAATTTGTGTGTATTCAAGTGATGAGATACTTGCCAGACCAGTGAGAGAAAACTGCATTGTGTGATTGCAGAGTAGAGGAACTGAAAAGGATCTGCCTTAGCATATAGTGTTGTTATCAGATCAAAGTTTTACTTGTTGTCTTCTAACCATTTTAATAGAAGGAAAGTCCCTTTGTCGGGTAGCTTTAACAGGCTTACTTTAAATCCTCTAACCAGGTGACTCAAGTTCATTGAGCTCTTTAAATCTTCTAGCAAGGTAACCTTTAACAAGGTTTCAACCTTTAACAGGGTATATAGCCATCACTTTTGTACTTTAGTAAGTATACCCATGTATTCTTGGAGAAGTCATCAATGAATGTGAGCACATACTAGCCCTCAAGAAAGATGGAGTAAAAAAGGACATGACGTCGCTATGAACTAACTCTAAGGGTTCCTTAGCATGGTGGGCTCTACTCAAAGGAAAATAATCCTTGTGATGATTAGCAAGAATACAACCTCAATAAACACCATTAGTGCAAGAAATTTGAGGTAGGCCAAGCAACAAAGATTGGGTAGCCATCTGCTATAGATACCTGTAGTTGACATGACCTAAACATTCATGTTGAAGATTGATCACCAAAATTGCATGAAATGTGAAGGAAGAACCAATAGGAGATGGACTCTCAAAACCATCAAACTAGTATAATCAAGATGCAAGATCAACACTCCCAATAGCTAAAATAACACCAAGATCATGGAGGTCCCTAATAATCACATCATGTGGTATAAATACAACTATTTTCCCTGTCCCAGAATAAAAAATCTGATACCTTGAGAGAAGGTTGTTGGAGATCTCAAGAACAACAAGCACATCTTAAAGATAGCCATCCTCAAGCTAAATAAGGTTCAAGCCAACAACTGAAAGCTAGGTAGAATCCCCACTACAACTTGTGTAGTACTACAATCTGAAAAAGAATCACCAATATCTTGAGAGGGTGTCATATTATGAGAATCACTAGAATCAAGTATCCAAGTAGCATCTATAGACAAGGATCGTGTAGAAAGAGCTTCACCTTTTCCTTTGTTTCAGGAAGAAGACTGAGAGGCTAAAATGTGATTCTTTTTCACGGCTTGCTCTAAAACCTCTAGTCTCTTCCAACATATGATATTAGGATGTTGCTCCTTGCCACAAAATTGGCAAGGTTCACTAGACTTCTTCTTCTTTATCTTGGAGGAAGACTTACCAGACTTACAAGAGTTAGCGAGTGGCTGAGTGGATTTGGACTTCACTACTTGATGAATAATATTGAGGGGGATTCGAGGGAATCTCATTTCCTAACGAAGATTGTGGCTTCGGCTCCAACTTCTTATATTTGCCCTTAGATGACTGACAAACCAAGGCCTAGGAGGAGGATCCTTAAAGTGAATCACACTGAGTCAACAAAGCCTTCTCTCATGTCAACCACTTACAAAAGATCTCAAAAGAGAGAAAAGTAAAGGTTGTACCCAAAGCATCCACAAAGGCATAAAATCTAGAAGTGAATACCTAAAAAGATCCTTGAAGCTTAGGCAAAATTAAGTAGACATACTCTTTGTCAAATTTCTTCTTACCACAACCTTTCAACAAATATTTGAGAGATTTTAACTTCTCCGAGAAATCCTCAATAGTGGGAAATGAATCAGGCACCAACATAATTAACTCAATCTTTACCTGCATTTCTCGCAACTGAGTAACTTGCCCAAAAAGATTTATGAATTTAGTCCAAATGGTTAGAAGAGTAGTGCTTGACTCAAGGTAAAATAGGAGACTTAAACAACTTAGTCATCTGATCCTTTTTGGTGTGATATTTATGGGGGATAAGATGAATAACAAAGTTTGTCATAGGGTTGAGGTGTTAAGAGAATTTGAAAAAGACAATTTGGCCCCCCATAAAATTAAACCACAAACCCTAGTGCAACTAGAATGAAGATAAATATTGAAATAAATAAATCACTTCCTCTAAGAAGCTAGGAAAAAATATCAAAAATATACCTATATATTTGAATAGATGACTCTAAGAGATTTCAGAAAATGTGTGGAAATAAAAAAACAGACTCTGTTTTCCCAAGTTATGGCCCCATAAGCATAAAAACAATTCTAAATTTACAAGCTTATTGCTGACACTTAGAGAAAATTTTGACAAAACTACTAGAATTTCTAGATTGGTGCTACAATTAGCTTTCCAATGATATGAAAAAGTTGAAAAGTGGAGCATGTATGACCAAGTTATGAGCAAAAACCAAAACATTGCTTTTTAAGCCTTAGAGGGTCAAACTGGTCAACTTGTTCAAAGTCAACCAATGGATTGGGTGCTAACTCTACCTATCTACATGATAGTATCTTATAAAATATACCAAAAAATTGATCTCCCTTCAAATCAAAATATTCTCCTTCTACCCCTGGAATATGTTTTGGAATACTCTTTATCTTTGTGCTAAATTTGTTGATGCTTCACTAAAAATAGAAGGGGATTTATTTAGTGGGGTTGTCAAACATAAAGTGGGGCCTACCTAGCGTGACATCACCTTGCATGCTGCCTACGCAAGCCTGCAAGGTATGACCCAATAGAAAAGAGCTGACCCCCCTTATTAAAATTCACACAAGGCCTCCCTTTGCGATTTTAAACAAGTTTTTTTAAAAATAAATTTAATGTAAATTTGTATGAGAGGGTAAAAGCACAAACCTATTTCACACTTTTATAAAGGAACTAGCCAACACAACTAAAATTGTTTAACTTTGACTACATAAAAGTGACATTTCTAAATTGAATTTTGAAATGATGTAAACTAATCAAATGTAGAAATATTAATGAAATTTAGGTCTGTTATTTTTTAAATTTTTTTGAAAAACAATTGATATTCTTTTTATAAATTCAAAGACAAATTTAAAATAAAATAAAATTGATGTATATTTTTTTCTCGTTATAATATTTTGAAATCCAACATAGCTAGATTTGACATTTTCCATTCGGCATCACCTTTTGACTACTAAATTTATCATTAACCAAAAAAAAAAACTTTTCGAGAAGATTCTCTCATCTAGTGAAAACTATTTTAAAAAAAAATTTCTAATATCATTTAATATTTATTTTTTTAATTTCTAATCAACCTCTTTTTTAACTTTAAAAATCTAATCGTAATTTTTAATTAATAAAAAATATTAAAATTAATAAAAATATGTAAAAATTTATATGTCTAGATTCATGACTTTGAGCTCTACAAAAGGGTATTTTTTGATTTTTCGTAAAAAACTATTCCGCTTGAAGAAAAATTGAGTAGAAGTGAAAAGTTTCAGAAATATAGAATTTTTCAACTTTTTTGTGCCACATCACATGACATATAGGCTAGTCTGGTTGGACTTAGTTCGACCGAATTTAGTCCTACCGGACTAACCTCAGTTTTAATAATAAAAAATGATTTTTTTTAATGAAATCATTTAAACTAAGGGAGTTTGGCTGAATTGAGTCTGGACAAACTCAGTCCAGTTGGACTTTCAGTGCCATTTTGGTGCTACACAGCCACCATGTGGTGCCACACAGCCCAGGGTAGTCTTCGGTCGGACAACCCTCAGTTGGCCCAAAGTTGATGTAGCCAGTTAAAACATAATCAATATAATAAAGGATAATCCAAAATTAACACAACTCTTGATCAAATATTCTTCACTATTCCCCTTGAAAACTCCAACCTTTCTGCTATTACAATTAAACTGTCCCTATTTTAAACAACAACCAAAAATTTCCTTTTTGGGCAAATTTTTACAAAATCCGAAATTTGCTTTTTATGGAAATTTTCAAATCTATCCCAAAAGTCGCAAAATCTTCTGGAAATCTGAAAAAAATTTCTACGACACAAATTGCCAACTTTCTAACCCCATAAATATTACGAGTTCAAAACTAACTAAAAACCCAACTTTCTAAAAACCCGAAAAAGAAAGTAAAGGCCAATTTTGAGGCCTAAAATGAAGGAATCCGGTTCTGAAAAATTTTGAATTTTTTGAGGTCCTACCAAATAAATTTTGTTCATAAATTCAATCAAATCCTCAATATACATGTCCACGTAAAATTTCAGCCCAATCGTACAACTGATTCAACAGTTATGACCCGCGAAGTCCCTGCATCAAAAGTGTGACATGAGCTTCATGCTTTTGCTCGAGAGGGTGTAATTTTTTTTAAACCTACCTAATTTTTCTAGCCCACCTGTGCTACTATACAACTTAGTATGGCTATAAGAATTCGTACAATCTATACAAAATTTGGTTCAAATCCAATTTTTTTGTGAATTTGTTTTTTGATCAGGGATTTTCACGTTTGGATAGGCATTTCTGCGGTTCTCGGCTTCTCTAAGCATGATGGTGAGGTTGTATTCGCTCCATGATGCCCAATGTTTTTTAGCTACCCCTAGATTTTGTCTCGAAAAACATGCCCTAGCGAAATTGACCCCAAATTTCAATTGCTCAAATTTTGACAAAATGATAGTCAATCCTAGAGTTTCTCGATGTTGTGGATGTGCTCATGATTCCTTTTTTTCTTTAAAATTGATTAAAAAATTCCCACCTTTGGATCCACAAAATAACAGATATATGACCCTGCAACACTTATGAGCAATAAAAACCCTCAAAACTTGAGAATGGGATTGTCGAATCCAAGCTTTGATACCATGTTTAATTTTGCAACACAAGCACCTACAAGATCAAATGACAAAACAAGAATACCTTCCACAAACAAGAGTTGCATAGATGAATGCTATATTACTCAAAAGTAAAGAATATAGAATGAATTACAATTGTATAATGAGGTTCTTATTAAGAAAGCACAATTTTTTTTTAGGAGAACTAAAGTGAAAGCATGAGGAGCTAAATAAAGCTCAACTCTAGCTAAACTAGATGCATAAAAGCTAAATTAGGCACACAACTAAAATAAGCACTCCTAAGTGAGCTTTAGCCAAAAAGGAAAAAAGTATAAATAGTTGTAAAAAAATGCAACGAATAGCTAAATATACTCTAATATTCGCAACTACCTTTTTGTGTTTATTTTGTGTTAACCCTGTGATTTTATTTTCTCTTGCTAATTTTTAACATGATTTATTTGGATATAGGTACATTGCATGGAATTATTCCCATAATATAATATACTACAATATTTTATCATTCCAAGGTTATATTTGAGTGTTTTCTAGTTTGTCACCTTCCTAAGCCAACTTAGAACAAGTCAAAATAGCTTGAACTAGCTCCTATTTTTCCTTCTCTTTTCACTTTAAAAGATATCGTTAACTTACGCAATTTAATATCTCTTGGTGTTCTTACAATCTATCTTTAAATTTTAAGATCACACATAACTCCCTACAACTCTTTGTATCTTTCTATAACACTTTTACAATAATCTTACACAACTCTTTCTCTTGTAGTTTTGTCAAGCCTATCTATTAATATCATGATTCTTTTATCTTGTGCCTTTAAGCATCTTGGGGATTTATTACATCCTTTATCAAATTATTTATCTTTTGATAAAATCATTTATGTCTTTATCTATATTGGATATTGTGAGGTATAAATGTACCAAAGAAAGGACTTAATCAAGGCAAATCCCCAAGTAGCCCCTAAAACATTTTCCATTTTTTTTTATGTGTGTAGGTTTATTAAAGACATTTAAGAAAAGAAGGTTTGGATGTTCTATATTATTTATAATTTTTTGCTATTATTTTTTTTAAGCATTTCCATATTGCTATCTAGTTTAATATATTTATAAGTTTTTGTATAGTATTTGTTCGTACATTTTTGTTTATGAGTTTGTTGGTGAGATAAATAATGGATTTGGTCTTTGCATTTTTGGAATCTTTTGTTCATAGTTTGTATTAGATGATAATTAATGTGTAAATTTTTGTGCTATGCACTTGGATCCTTAGTTGAGATCTCTATATTTCATCCACAAAATCCTTTCCCTTTGTGACACGATAATTTTCACTTCTTAGAAAGATTATTATGGTGTAAAACACACTATTGAGGAAGGTGCTACAAATTATTATGAATATGAAATTGAGTAGATTCATGCATTTAAGTATGAATTCAAGGAAGAAGAAATTAAATATTTAGACTATAGATAAATCTCATTATGGTGTAAAACACACTATCTTCGACATGATTCAATAATGAGGAAGGTGCTATGAATTATTATAAAGATGAAATTGAGTATATTGATGTATTTAAGTATGAATTCATAGAATAAGAAGTTAAATATTTAGACTCTAAAGTAATTGATCAAATCCTCAAATATGATCATAGTATATAGGTTCAAATTGATATGAATTACATGCTCAAATTTTGGACTGCTTATAGGAATATTATGCATCACACCCACACCATATTTTGTCACTTGAAAAAATAGGGGCCCCTTTTCTTTCTTTATTTTCTTCTTATTGTGTTCTCTTATTCCCTTTATTTCATTTTTCATATTTCCTTTGTCTTTCTATGTCTATTTATGTTCAAATTTTTCCTTATTAAAATAAAAAAATCTCATCCCCAATCCCCTATTCCTATTTTCTTTGGAAACTTCTTGGTGTTTTTAGGATGTACTATCTAAAATCCTGATGAGGTGTTGTAAACTATAACCCTTTTACAATTTCACTTCTTTCTAGACCCTTTCTTTAGTGTACCCTCTCATTGAAATTTTTAGCCTATCTTGGGCCTTGTCACTACCAAACTATTATCATATTCTTATTTGGTAACCAGATCTATACCTTGGGCTCGAGCACTCTACATCCATCCTTCTCTACTCTTATCTTGGGTGTACTAGGGCACTTGGCACCATAGTCTCCCTAGAACATGTTCAAAATCAAATGTATCAAAGTGTTGGTTCTTGCCATTTATTTTTTGATCCCAATATTTTAATAAAACCATTGGAAGTCAACCAAAAATAGGAAACACCCTGTGATCCATATATAAAGGCATCCTATCTAATTCATTTTGACGCACACATTCTAAGAAAGTTAATTGAGCAATTGTTATGAGAAGTATCTCCAAATTTGAGTATTATGGAGTACCAAGTGACAATTTAGCCTACATGAAAGTGTGTTTTCATGATTCAATCTTTTATGTCTTGTGATGTTATTTAATCAGCCCTTTAGGGTCTTATCCAAAGAGCATTGCATTATCACCATTATCAAGCTTAAGGTAGTATCATTTCAATTCAACATTTACTAAAGGTTTTCAATCTTTACCTTGCAAGGGTAAGCTCTCTTTCCTAATCATCATTGTTCTAGTGGAGGTTTATTCCCACCCAAGCTTTGACTTAAGTAAGCCCCTATGCAACACAACACCTCCCCTCTTTTGTGTGCACATATTCTAGATTTGATGGTAGAGAGCTACAAATTTGCAAAGTGTAAATTGAGACATATTGTTCTAAATTTTGAATAGAATAAAATTCCTAGATTAATGAGAGTGGCTTCATATTTTGACACTTTTCCACTAAATTTTTGGGAGAATGATCTACAGGAAATCTTGATCTAGAATCTAAATTTTAAAGTTGGCTAAGACACCTGCATGACTAGGGTGCCTAACTCTACTGAGCAACACTTTCAGGATTATATTTTAGTGATAGGTTCCTCTCTACATCTTACATTTAGATATGAGTTGATACTTTGTTTTCCAATTTTGTATGTTTCTATTTATGTTAACTCTAGTCAATTTCCTAGCACTTTTCCAAGTTCTTGCATCATTTCTTGTCATCATCATATCCAATCACATCAAACAAAAAATAGAATAATTAATTATAGTCACCAACTATCCTAATGGAGTTAATTTAGGCCTAACTAGTTTTTCTCCAATGAATATAAGGGTTAGAAATGATTCCTAGTTTGCATGTTTAGACAAGTGAACACTAATCCATCCTTTTCATATTGGCAAACTGATGCTTCTCACATTTTTCATATTTTTGATAGAAAGTTTCCAGATTTGATTTTTACTTATGGATCTTACACAATCTAATTGGTTTTCACTTTCACATTTGATCACATTGCTAATTAGTTACATTTATCAAAATTATGTGTTGAGAGGTGGCTTATTTCACTTCATGTTGCTTGCAATGATTCATTCTACTCTAATGTATTTAATAATGAGGGTTTCAAATATAGTTCCAACATTTAATTTATTTCTAAAGGTTTTCATACACATTTCATGTTGTTATATGATGTTATTTATTTTATATTTTCATTGAATGTTTGAATTTCATCAAATACCTAGTAGATGTTTCTAGTGGTACCTTTAATAATCCTATTAGGAATGATGTTGAGATGAACCATGCTTGTACTTCTCCTAGAGTATCCCTTTTTCATGAGGAAATAGTTAATAATTTTATCAATTATCTCTCAAATGAAGAAGCATCATTGAAGATTAAAGATGCTTCCTTTGCTCATAAGGTTACTTTGGTACAAGAGGGACATGCTTCAAATATTAAAAATCAAGTTCTCAACAAATCCATCACATTATATTCTCCTTGTTTTTAAATATTATCTTGGCCATCAACATGTTTTGAGACAAAATGATGTTATGCATTTCCTTAATGATATGTCCATTAACATTAAATTGAGTAGAGATGAAACATTAGATGATGATAACACTTATTCCAAACCAAACAATTTAATGGAAATTGACTCTCTTACCTCTCAAGTGGGCATGAATTATGCTAATAAAGATGTGCATCCTTCTAGAAGGATTCATCCTCCTTCATCTATTCATCCCTCCTAACTAATAGATTTATTTATAGATAATGATAAATAATTCACATATAATTAAATGCTAGTTCCCTCTAATTAAAAGTCAAAAGACTAAATGCAAAAAAAAAGGTAAAAAAAGATTCCTTGATTTTCATAAAACTAAAATCACCTTAATAACATAAAAATAGACATAACTCATTTATATAAATATAAAATTGACTATGAAATTTTTAGATTAATATTATAATAGTAAACTCACATACAAACACTTAAATAATAGATTCATTTATAGATAATATAAATAATTGACACATAATTAAAATGACACATCTTTATATTTAAAAAATATACTTAATCTCTTTATATAAATATAATATTGATCCTTAATTGTTTAGGTTCATATTCTTATAAGAAAACTCGTTTCTCCACTCCTAACTAATATATTCATTTATAGATAATGATATATAATTCACATATAATTAAAATGACACATTTTAATAGCTAAAAGTTAAAAGAATATAAAAAAAAATAGATGTCAAAAAATATTTCTTAATTTTGATAAGATTAAAATAAGTCCATAACATGAAAATAAATGTAATTCATTTATATAAATAAACTCGTGTCTCCACTACTAATAATAGACTCATTTAGATATAATGGTCAATAGTTTACATGGAACTAAAGTGGCACATCCTTATAATTAAAATTCAAGAGATTAAAAAATTAAGTAAATGTTGGTTTGTACAAGATTAAAATTACTTTCATAATACAAAAATAAACATAATTCTTGTATATAAATATAAATTTGATCATTAAATTTCAAGATTCATATTATAATTTTGAATTTGTGTCTTACTTTTAACAATAGATTTATTTAAGATAATGATAAGCAATTTATATATAATTAAAATGAAATTTTTTTATAATTAAAAGTGAAAACACAAATATCTAAGACACATGTAAAAAAAACTCTTTGATTTTTGTAAGATTAACATCTCTTTGTTAACATTAAAGTAAACCTAATTCATTTATTTAAATATAAATATAAATTTTACCCTTAAAATTTTTAGATTCATATTTTAATAATAAGGCCCTCGAAGAATCGAGGCATCCTATCCAAACTATCTCCTCTCCTCCTCCCACCCACCTCGGGGGTGGAGAATCAATCAATACGGCTATCACCTTCTTTGGCATCTTCCAACCTTTTCATAGTCGCCTTGGTTCTTCCATCATCCACCTTGCAAGTGAATGAATTGCATAGAGATGAATAGCCCTAAACTCATGTCCCCATTTCTAATTGATAGATTTATTTGTAAATAATTTACATTGAATAAAAATGAAACATTCACAATTAAAAGTCAAAAGACTAAAATATCAAAAAAGGACATCTTGATTTGTATAAGATCAAAAACACTTCCAATTCAATTACATAAATATAAATTGACCCTTAAATTTTTGTATTCACGATTCAATAGTAAACTCGTGTCCTCACTCCTAACTAATAGATTTATTTATAGAAAATGATAAATAGCTTACATATAATTACAATGACATATCTTTGTAATTAAAAGTCAAAGGATCAGAAAATAAAATAAATATTAAAAATTTATTCTTTGATTTTCATACGATCTTCTAATTACTTTCATAACATGAAAAAAAAATACATTTATGTAAACATAAAATTGAATAATAGTAAATTTATATGTCTCCTCTCTTATCTAATAAATTCATTTTTCAATAATGATAAATAATATACATAAATTAAATTAAATGATACATCTTTCTAATTAAAATAAAAACAAAAACAACTATCAACTATTAGAATCACTTTCATAACATAAAACTAAAGTTATATCTATAGATATAAATTTGACTAATAATTTTTTAGATTCATATTCTAATAATAACAAACTCGTATTCTCAGGAATTTGTCAAGCCGATTTATTGGGTCAAACTGCTCTTTTGGAAGCGGCAAGAGGAGGCCATGAAAAAGCCGTTGACCTCCCTTCGAGAAATGGATACAACTTTGATGACAAAACTGCTCTGCCCTGATTGAAAGGGAGAGCGGATGGTGGGTTTACTGCTGGAATATGGCCAAACTGAAAAAGAGAAATCCCTTCTGCTGTTGAAAACGTAGCACAGGAACTTGTCAAAAGAGATATTTATACTGCTCGCATAAACAAGCGCAATTTGACTCCTTAAGAAAAAAAATCATTTCGACAAGTGCATTCTTCACACCAAAATTCCAAATCTCTTTGATCTTTATGTGTTAACATCTACTTCTGATTTGTGAATGTGATGTTTCTTGACTGTTAATATCAGCATATTAGAAATCATTTCCATGAAATGAAACAAGAAGGTCTTGATCTTCTGCACTGCTTATTAATGATTAAACTGAATCGGTACATACTACAAACTTAAAATGGACGTTGTGCTCTATTTTCTAATTAGCACTGATAAGAAGGGTAGGATTGTTTCAAAAAATACGTCAAATTTATGTCGTTTCAAAAACAATTAGTATTTGTGTTCGAATAAAAGAAGGAAATCCGGACCGCGTCTGCGCCGAACGTGACAGTGGTAAGTAGGATAGACAAGATGCCGGATCAACCAGCCATGTGCGATATCCTCCATAATTTCATGATTTTTAGTTTACAAAAAAATTCTCCCTGACTCTTTTTGTCTTTCGGTTGACGTGCGACTTGGGCGAATTATTTTTTTTTATTTGTTTGATATAATGATTTGATATTAATTATAGTATTAAAATATTATTATTTTTTAAATAAAATAATAAACAAATATGATATATTTTGACCTGATTTACCCATATTCCTTTTAAAGATATGTATGCTAGTCATAATACGATATCTTTTAGTTTGCTACCACTTGGATGACTCTTATAATTATGCAAGAGGCATCTAAGTGGCAGCAACTTATATGTGTACATAAAATATTTTAAGGATTTATTTTAACATCCTCGTTGATGGTTGAGTAAGAAAGCGAGACATTAAAAGTAACCAATGATAAGAAGTTTCGAGTAATGGATAATGATGGCAGAAAGTGAATGTCGTGTGGTATCTTTAAAAGAACAGTATAGAAGGATAGCATTTCTCATTTTGAATAGCAATAAGGGAGAGGATCTACAAATTAGAAAAGGATTCTAACAACCAGTGCAATGTAGTTTGCTCATATTTTCCCACTTCTCCTCGTGTGGTTCAGAAACCATTACATTATATATTTCAGCAATAGGAAATGGCTCATAGATTATATGATATCATGGCCTTTTGATTTTTTCAACGTCCCTTTCACGCAACAATATCATTAATATTGGATTCTCTATTTTTATATAGAGTATCTCATCAAAAACCTTGTTCCACCAAAACTTCTTTTATTTCATCTCCATTTTGTGCTTTTCTGTTGTATTCTAGAGTTCTTTCAATTATTTTCTAGTTAGGGTGGGTTGTTTATAAAGTATAAATAGTTGAGGATTATGCTTGGACTAGCAATGACACAATATGTAAAGATGGAGGTGAGACAAAACCCTGTTCTGCACAACCAAGTGATGAGGACTAGAGAAGAAGAGGAGGGCCTTGGGAACAATATATTAGAGAGAAAAACACCTTTGAATTCTGTAGCTATAATGTATGCCACAGTTCAAATGAAGGATGTTCTTGGTTGTAATTTTATTGTATAATTGTGGAAATAGACATGAATTTACCAAGAAATGACATACATGACATACATATAAACAATATAGTAACCAAAAATATACAAAATTATAAAGATGGGCTCTAATTTTGTGTGAACCATAAAATCTATATCTATGTTATCCTTGCATGATGATAATTGTGGATTTGGTGAAGGAGAGGTAAATTCTAAGGATGGGGACACACAATGAAGAAAAGGATAAACATTAATTGGTTGAGGATGATTCCTTTGAGTTGAATTTGTTTGCAATGAGGTTTTCTTTGGCACTAGGGATTCCCATCCTAATGAGCTTGGAATGAGAGAAGATAGTGATGTAGATGCTAAGGTAAGGGTATTTGAGGAGGTAAATCTAGATCCTTGGATTTATTCTCAAGATGAGGAGGAGGAAGAAGCCCTCCTTGACATCCTTTTGGAGGCTTATTTACTTGCTCAATAGGGTGTTTATTTTGTGGACATTATAAGGTTTTAGTTGGTTGATTATGAAGATTTTATTTTTATTTTGAGATCGTGGATGAATCCCTAGTGTGTTGTTAAGTATATTATTGCTAATAATAAGTCATGTGACCTTGTTCTCAAAAGGGCTGCCCAACCAAAGGTGGAGTTCTAGACTGTGCATCAGTCTCCCTTTCTTGAGGATTTTAAAGACTCTAAAGGGTTTGAGAAATTCAATGATGACAAGGATTTTTCCCTTTTGATGTTTTAATTGGATTCCCAATGTGCTAGTAAGCTTATTTTTTCTAAGAATATGTAAGAAGGGGTTTCTATTTCCCCCTCCCTATTCGAAAAAAGAATCTCTAAATATGCTTCAATAGCCCTTGCTTTTTTCATTTGTTGAAATTTTTAATTTTGAGGTTGTACAATCTCTTTTTCCTATTATAAATTATTCTACCAACATTCCTCCTAAGTTGGAGCCCCCCTTGAATTCTAGAAAAGTGTGTTATGTTATTAGTTCTATGAAGGTCTTCTCTCTTGTGGTTGATCAGATCTAACTTATTCTAAAATCTATCTTATTTATCTTGGATGCTTGGGATGATATAGATTTAACTAGCTTACAATATGCCCTCATTAGGAGATTTTTGGGTCACATACATAACATAGATGTCATCCAAAACTCGGATTTTGATGATTGGATTTGTTTTGGGGTGATGAAAGGTTTGATTTTATTCTCTTTATCCATTGTGGAATGCAACTAAATTTTTGGAGGAGGTCTATTATTTATTTATAAGATCTTTCTCTATTTGAATATATGGTCACCTACTTTAAATTATTTGAAGTTAAACTTAGTTCTCATATGTGTTTGTCTCCTAGAATTCCCTTTAGAATTCTTGGATTAATATATCATTCAAGGTATATTTGAGTCTATTGGTCAATTTGATACCATTGACAGTGTCATTAAATGTTAATCAAGATTTCTTTATGCTAGATTGTGTGTTTGTATCAAATTTAGTATTGGGTTGGCAAAAAATGTCAAACTTTATTCCAAGCTTGGTGTTTGAGAATAATCTTTGTTTTTGTGAGCCCTCATGCTAGTATCAATTTGATAATAATGGATACTTCTCCTTCTTGTGTCATGATGAACATGAAAATCCAAATATATTTGATGCTTGTCGTAATGTGTCAAGGTTATGGATCTCGATTCTCCTTACAAATCTCCTTTTGAGCCTTATTATGCGAAGGTCTTGGATTCTATTGAGATTATTCTAAATTCTTCTCAATACATATTGGATTCCACTCAGAGATATGCCATAGCTAGTGGTCCTTGAATGACTAAGAGAAAATTTGCTACATTGATCAAAAGTCCTATGGTTGAGTTTTCCTCAAACATTGGTAGGGAACTCTCTAGTATCACCCAACCCCTCCTCTAAGGAGTTTGCTGAAGTATGATTTAAACATCTATGACTATGACTATTTCTAATGATGATGTTTCTAGTCTTTATCTTACTTCTTATTAGACTTTATCTATTTTATTAGTTGTTCTTTCTACTTTTATGTATCGTTTCTTTTTTGCCCTTTTTAAGGGTTTTTTCTCTCATTTCAACCTATTCTTACTTCATGTTAGACTCAATTTACTTTCCTCTATGGCTGATTTGTAATGGGTTGTGAGATTCAATTCCTGTACCTTGATTACTACTCTGTAATGGGTTTGGGTCCTTCCCCAAGATATTATTATCAAGATAATATAGCAACCTAATATTAATTTCAAGTTAATTTTTATAACCATTAACTTCATTAAGGCCTCTTTCTATTTTGATCATTTTTCTTCTAGTGGTTATTTGTTTAACATCAGTACAATAGACAATTTTACTAATTCAGAGGTCAATTCCATCGCTTAAAATTTACTACTACTATAGATAATTTTAATTTCTTCATAGATTCAATTATTAGCCATTTTCATGCTATATCCACTTCCATTTCAAATAATAGATCTGAACTAAAAAAACATTTCTTGATTATTTTAAATTACAACATCATTTTTAATAAAATATGATGTGCATAGTGTAATGGATTGTACAAAGCTAATAATTTAAAACCATCTAATAAAAACTATCAAACATAATAAGAAATCATGAAATCAACTATTACTTGTGACTACTTCCCATTATTTATACTTATCACACTAGCATCTAAACACCTATTGGTTATATACCCTATTTATTTTTATGTATGATGGGGTTGTTTATGCCTCCTAAACATGAGATAATTAAAATCATAACTTACAACAATTTTGTACATCTATAATTTCTTCAATTAGGGTGATAATAAGTCTTTCTTTAATCTTTCAAGTTGATCAAAATTCTTAGAGGAGAAATATGACGAGGTGAAAAAGGTTGAACAATGAGTGTAACACTTTGGAAGTTATCTTTGATTCCATATTGGGGATGGTCTAGAACATCATCAATATAATTAGAACCAAGTTTTTAAATTTACAATTGTCACTAACAAAAGTACGACTATTGGTACCTTAATTAAAGTTGAATGGATGGTCAAATGCCAAATTTTATGGGATTAGAAGACCAGTGGATAATTTGAATTATTTTAATCTATTTGTTTCCTTGGATGGAATAAATGAGATATAGCACCTAGAGCATGACATTAAGCGGTTGTCTCTTTGCGAGTACTCTCATGTTTGTTCATTGATAAAAAAGTAAGTGTGTAAGATTATTATTTTTGTGCACAAGAAGCTAGTACAAGTGTAACATTCTATGATCTATTAAAATAGATCCAACTATTGTCATTATTTTTATAACCTCTATGCACTAATAATTAAAATAGTGACGAGATTCTAGTGGAATCTCTTTTTTGAGTATCTCAACTAGTTGAAAGAGTCACTAGAGTAATATATGGTTTCTCATGTTCTTCACATAGTGTTTTTTCTTGTTTCTTATTTTTACAAGATTCTTAGTCATTTGAAATAAATTAAATTACTATTGTCAAAAATATTTGAAACATAGGTTATATATGTAACATACAATTGTGTGTGGAATAACAATGGGCAAGAGAAGCGGGCTTTTGAATGTTGAATCTTTGGGCATGGTTGCGGCCTTTGTTGGTGAAGGCTCTATGGAATCGCAGGCTGATACGGTGCAGGGACCAACTGGAAAGTAGGGTAAGGAGGAAACAATTGAGACATACCTAGATAAAAATATTCAAGTGGACACGGGGGGGGGAGGCTGACTCGACCAATTAAAAGCATCAAGGGGGGAATGATATGGATAAGTCTCCTCAGGTAGAATCCCCTATTCCCAATGATAGTGAAGCTCATGTTAGACTCACAAAAAGATAGGAGGATGAAAAGAGTTCCAATAATAAGGTGGACGCCGTTAGAGGTGAAGGGACAACATAAATCATGGGCATCTCGGTTTGGAGTGAAACCTACTAGTAAATTTGTGCTCCCTCCAATCAGTAACATCTCTGATCCACCGAATGGTAAGTTCACTATTTCTATCCTTACTTGGTCATAGATCATAATATTTCTCTCAAAAACAAAAATATGGTTGGAAAATTTATGTGTCTGAGGCCAAATATTGAAATTATTAGGGCTTTTGTCAAAAAGAAGTGGAGAACCAATGGCCAAGTTCTTGTTTATGCTCTTCCTAAAGGCTACTTTGCTTTTGAGTTTTCCAGTAAGGAAGATATTTTGGCTATGAGGAGTGGTGGTTCATGGGTTATAGGCAAATCCTCCTTGGCACTTAAGATATGGACCGCAAACCTGGACCTTTCTGACTCCAATTTTTAAAATGTCCCAATCTGGGCTAGACTTCCTAGCCTTCCATTGGAATACTGGAATGAGGATGTCTTTAGTGGTTTGGAAAAATCATTTGGAGAGCTTTTGTCCATAGATCCGATGACGGTGGCTAGGAAAAGGCCAGTGTTTGCTAAAATCTATGTGGGGGTCTCCCCGAATGCTAAGCTTCCATCTTCTCTTGAAATACAATCAAATTTGGGCGCTTGGGTTCAAGCTATTGAGTTAGAAACGATCCCTTTTGTTTTCTTTAAATGCAAAAAATTGGGGCACTGGGCAAAGAGATTCTTGATTAATGTTAGCAAGGAGAAAGAGAAACCCCACCCTAATCCTAAGAAAACCTAGAAAATGAAGTCTGGGGGGGATTTAAATGAGAATAAAGGAATACAAAATGGTGAGAGAGTCAGTAAAAGGCTAGAGGACCCTATGAAAGTGCCTGAACATAAGGATGAGTTGGGAAGTCAGGCTGGCTTAGAGAATCAGGAACCAACAACCAAAAAGCCAAAAACTGAAACTGTTGGGAAGGAGGATGGTCAGATTCGCCTAGAACATATCCCAAGCTAGGGTTCTACTTTTCTGATTAAGGAAGTTAATTTGGAAGTGAACATTGGGGATCCCAATATGCAATCAGACTCTAGAGGTAAGGGTCTATCTAGCCAAGATTCAACTAAAGGTCAGGACCAAGAGGATTCTCAGGAAATTGTTAAGGATACCTATGGGGACTCCAACAAGAATATGGAGGACCCAAATGAGAATGAGGGTCAGAATTATAACAGAATGATGGATACCCTTCCATTGTCTCAGAAGGGGCTATCAAACAGGGATTGGGAGCCATGAAAATAGAATAATAGTCAAGATGATTCTAATAGAGGTGATTAGGATTCTCATGATAGGAAGGAACTAATGAAAAACAAACCACAGGGTACACCGTTAAGAGTTTCTACTAGATCTAGAGCTAATGAAGGTTGCGGGGCCTCAAAGGGCAGTCAAGGAAGAAGATCTTCAAGATAGCACAGTGAGCATAGAATATTTCAGGATATAGCGGATGGTATTCATAAGACCATACTCAAAATTTGTAAACTCCAATCCCTTGGTAAGCTATGGAGATTATGTCATGGCATATTAGGGGGTTGAATAGAGTCAAGAAGTAGGATGTTTTGCACAATTTTGTTAGGGACCATAAATCAAATAGTTACTGGTCCAAGAATCTCAAATGCCTAAAGAGAGAGAAGAAAAGATGAAAATGGTTAAGTTTTTTGGGGTGCATGGAAATAGTTCTAAAGGTGCCTTGGGGATATTTTTACCATTTGGAATCTGAACTTTATTAAAGGTGAACCATTGTTTGAGAGTAAAAATTATGTGGCTACTAGATTTACCCATATCAAAGATAATTTTTGCTAGATTGTTACCTCATCATTCATCCTTCATGACAGGAGTAAATCAGCCTATAAAATTTTATTTGAAGACCTTATCTTTCTTGGAATTCATCGGTTCAATCCTTAATCCGTTTGTAGATTGTCTTTTAATCTGAAATGCCAAGTTTTAATGATCGGTTGAACCCCATGAACTTATTGAACCATTTTGAACTAGGTTCATAAGGTTCATTTAGGTTCCGCGGGTTCTTAGGTGTCTAGGAGGTTTTCATACTAACATTCACTCAAAGTTTTTTGCAACAGTTCTTTTATTGGTCGTGTTCAGTGATGTGTTATATCATCTCTCTCCAGCCTATGAACTCTTTGAACCTAGTTCAAATGGTTCAGGGGTGTTCGACATGTTCAACGCGGTTCAAAGGGTCAACAGTACTTAACATAGTAAATCCTTTCAGAAGAGAATTTTCTTAGCGCGGTGTACACCTTCAACTATTTAAACTCTGGTGAAGTCAGTTCAGATTGTTCATGCATGTTCAAATCAGGTGGGTCCCATGAGCTAAAAGACATGATGGTGCACTTATTGCCAAGTATGATGAAGCCTGAACCATATCTCAGGTGACGTCAACTGTTTGAGTTTTTGAGGCAAGTAATCATTTTGGGAACTGGCGGTTACTTCAAAAATGCCACCATGCATTCAATGCGTGCGTACGATGTCTAATCCAAAAGCTCAGCACATTTAAACTGACAATTGGAATTAATGCACTTAATAAGAATGTACCATTGCTTTGCTATAAGGTATGAAGGGATTAACTCTCTGAAAATTTGTTCCTCGTTGTTGCAGAGTTACTTTTCTTGGATAGAAGGTTTATTTGCAGTAGTCGTCTGATTGCTCTCAACTGTGAAGGTGAGTTTGTTTCCTGTACTCTCTAGTGATTTTTACCTACTTTTCCTCTCTCATAATAAGATTTGCTGAGAAAATAAGGCTTGTCATTTATGAATTATGAAGTCCACATTGCACCTTTTCGGGAAAAGTTTTAGTCTTGCATGTACATAGCTCATAGTCAGTGATACAGACCTAAAAGGGGAAAATCTTGAAGTTTTAAAGGAAAGGGTGTTCAAGGAAATTGATGGTTCCTTTGGTGTGGAAATTCTGAGTAGTGGTCTCATAGAAGCGGCAGCCTTCCCCCCAGCTATCCCTTGCCCAGAACTGGTTAGAGAGTGTATTGCAAGGTATGATCCAATTTCTGCAACCATCAGAAGAGATAATGGCGAAACCCTCATTGCCATTAACCGCGAAGTTATTTCATCTATTTTCAGACTACCTGATTACCAATTCTCGAAATTTTCTCCCACCCAATCAATTACTGAGTTCAACGCAGATAGAACTAGGCACAGGAATAATGTAGTGAAATACTGGTTGAAGGTTCCCCAAAGGGATGGTTCCAGGTTGCCCAAGAATCCCAACAAGAACCATATGCTTCCCCACATTCATGATGTTATGTTACTGTTGCACTGAGTCAGAGGCTTGGCGGAGGCCTATAGTTTTGACGACTGGATTTATTGCTATGTACAATTGGTATTAGAAGGAAAGCAATACCTCCATTGGGCAGAGCTGATTGCCAATTCCATGAGGGAGTAGCTAAGTATGGCCAAATAGTTTAAGCAGAATTTCTTCATGTCCTCATATCTGATATATTAATTGGCATGTGTTAAGGAGATAGTGGGAATACCTAGGCAGCTCACTAAGGGAGAGGTCTCTGTATATGAATTTTACCCTATGTTACAAAAGGATAATGCCTTGCAAGACTTTAGGAGGGTACATAATGCCTTCCTGGGAGATCTGTGTTACGAATTAAAGAACACGAAAACCAAAAGGATGTCTGAGGATGCACAGGCATTAGTGAAGAGATTTGGTAGTTTCTTTATCCAGTTCCCTCACTTTTGCTACATAAGAGTAGGCGGTTTTGAGGAAGAGCCCTTCAAGCTTCCTCATTTTTGTTCAGATTGTTTTGTTTTGGTAGAGATTTGTAGGCAGTTGGCTACCGTGATTAAAAAGGATCAACCCAGGGATAAATGGGAGGGTCATTTTCCTATTCAGTTGGGTATTCTATCCTACAGTTCAATGTCGGATTCTTTGAGCATTGGAGCGGACCTGAAAAACTTCAATTTTCCACTCTACCATGAAAGAAAAGTCTTTGACAATAAAGGTTTCTCACAAAGTCTTGGTCTGATGTCATATCTTCTAGTTTCACATCTAGAGGACTTCTAGGAAGATTGTAGTGATGAGCTTGAGGTGTTCAAGAGGGAAAACATGAGAATGGTGTTGGAACAAGTAGTTTCACTGCTGGTGAAGCTTGACATAAATGGGCTTGAAGAAGATTATCTGGAGCTGTTTGAACCCGGATACTTAGTCCAAGCTAAAAGTGAAGTGTCTTGCATCAACTGGGATGTTGAAGAAGAAGACGATATATAGCTAAAAACAAAAAGGGTTTTGGAGAGAACCGCATAATGGGTTGGTAGGAAGAGAACATTGAGATTAGGCGCCAAGTCTAACTCTGTGAGAAATAGTGAGGTTACTCTGTGTTCACCAAAGTGTTTTTCTAATCATACTTCTATGCCTATTCATGCAGGTAAGGATAAAAATCCATCTCACATTAAGCACAAGTCTAATCCGGCTTTGAACTTCTCTACTCCTCGATATACCACGTCACGAAGTGCTTCACAGAGAAGAATGGACCAAACCAAAGATACAGAGGTGAAGGATAAGATTCTTGATTCTTAGATATTTGAAGTTGAAGATCTTGACAATGACATTGTCAATACCATGGATTCCCATGCGGTTACCCTAGCCATGACACCACCCTCCAAAGTGATCAGAGGAGCATCCAGTTCGAGTGAAACTCCTAAGTGACTAACCACTTCAATAAGCAAAAAATGGAGTTTCATTCCTGTCACCATTCCAATTCAGGACATGGTAGTTAAGTACACAAAGAAGGGCCTCAAGCCAAAGAGGTTCAAATCAACTGCCCGACTGGATAATGATGAAGGAACTAGAAAGTGGGTTGCCGAGATTTGCTCATACAAGCCCAAGGACAAAGATAAGGAAGTCAGTGTAGAAGATTTTCAGATCACTAAGGTGGAGCTCAGAAACATGAGTAGGGATTCAGGTAATCATTTCTTCTAGGTATCGGCTAAGAAAATGCTCACCAGGTCAAAGAAAGACAGGCAGGAGAAGAGAGAGCTAAAGCGGCATATAAACATTCTCGCTCAATTCATTGATAGCATCGGTTACTTCGGAGCACTCCCCATATCCCATTCTACAAAAAGCTTTGATCCTACTTCACCAGAGAATAAAAAGCTAATGAGTCAGATTCAACGAGCTAAAAGAATTGTAGAGGCCGTGGAGAGATGGATTGAAGGAGTAATTAAATAAGGAGAAAAGTATATCACAAGCTCATGGAAGTTATGTGATGAGATGCAGAGCCTTATTGCGGAAATTCAAAACCAAATTTCATCATGGGAGAAAGAGGAACATAAATGGGAAAATGTCTTGCCTATGCTCACCAAAATAGAAGAGTATGGAGCCACCAGATTCCTAACAGAGCATTCAATCAAGTTGGTGATTGATGAATGCCAACTCTTCGTATTGAAGAAGACCATAATGTGGCGGGTACTCACCTTCAAGTGTGTGATTTCCGATGCCAAGACTTTTGTTTATGAACTTCGGGACCTCCAGTGTAGCTTAGTTAATGACAACAAAGTGGTTAATCCAAACCACGATTGGCAGATGGGGATTTGTGGGCTGAACACACAGGATGTGATAAAGGCTTTTAGGCTATACATGGAGAAAATTAAAGCTAAAGGCAATTTCACCCCTGAAGATATAACACAAGTCGCCCAGATCGAGTCCATGACTTTTATCGGTAACGATCAGTTACCGAAGCATGCTGAGAAAATGGTGAAGCACAGATGGAACAAAGAAGCCACAAAGGCAAAAATCAATGCTATGAAGAATCCAAACCAATCGATAATCCAGGAACTTGGAACTGCCCATGACGCCCAGGAAAGCGGAGGAGAAGATGATGATGGAAAAGCAGCATAACATGTTGTTAATGCTTTGTTTTTATGTATTTTTCAGGATTGTGCAAATGACTTCGGCAGATCTATCCCAAATATACTCTATTGGTTTTCATAACTGATTCAGAGGAGGTCAAGTTTTCAGGGAGACCTCCTATGTTCTAAAGACTATAAATTAGATTAAGATAGACGGAAAAGGGGTTAGATTTTGGTTAGAATTTTGTTAGTTTTTACTTAGTTTCTTTTTGGTTTTAGAAGTTCTATTTTGTTGAAGGAAGTCATCAGACTTTAAAGATCTGGAATTGAAAAGGATCATACTATTTTTGGGAGAAGGAAAACCTTTGAGTTTTGAATCTGTGTAGTGATATATCTTTGCATATATTGATCTAATCAAACGACAGTGATCGCCTTTCCAATGCAGAATATTATTATTATTCTAGGACTCCTTCATGTGAGATTTTAAAAGATATGTGCTTGAAAAGAGATTTTGTCTCTCTTATCTGTTTTTATGAACTGTTAAACTGGTGTTCTAAACTTTGTTTCGGTCACTTCTATCTCTCTTGTTAAAGCATTTTGAAGAATAATTTTTCTCTGAAATATGTGTAAATCATTAGCCTCCCATCTAAGAATGAAGTAGGTAGCCTTACGTGCTTTCAAGTTAAAAGCATACCAATTAGAATTTAATTAGATTATTCCCTGAATAACTAATGGAGGGAGTTGTACCTATCAAAAATTCAGAGGGAAGTAGTATATGTTACACTTACCCAATTGTTTAACTGAACTTTTGTCTTTAAAAGAAGGTGACAGAGTTTGAAATTAATTAATTTGAAGAAAGGCAAAAATTTGTTCACTAACAGATTTTTGGCGACTCGGCTAGGGAGATGTCGAACATTCAATAGATCAACGTGCTATGAGAATGTTAGAATTGAACTCATAATCAACAGTATCAACAGGTTTTCTTTGTTTGAGAAAAATTTCCATAACTCAGGAATATTGCGGAGGTCGAAAGAATTGTTTAAAGACCTTAGAAACCCTAGAGGCGACAACATTGGATTCTCGTCCTTATACCAGATCACAAAGGAGAGAGGGAGTAATTGATAATTATTTTGAAGAATTTCAAGGGTTATCATTTGCCACAAATTTCACTCCCAAGAGGAATGCTAAAAGTAGACCTTCCTCTCCTACCAGAACCACTTCTATACCTTCCTCTTCAAGCCACTAGCAAGCTCTAATGCTTACTAGAGTTCAAGCCCCTCCCCTTGTAACTATTTACCCTATTTTTATTATGGCCCAACCATGGGGTGCCACAGTCGGACCTCTTGCCCTCGGAGCCCATAATCCACTTCCAAAAGGGGCAAAGGATATTTTACCTAAGTTTAATGGGGATGGAAAAGTCTCGATTGAAGAACACTTGAATTTTTTTAATGTAGCTACTGGGATACTGGCAGTACAGTATGAGGATGTGGCTATTAGGTTTTTTGCTCAAACTCCTACTGAGGGGGCAGCCGATTGGTTCAATCATCTATGAGTGGGATCTATAACTGATTGGCAAACAATGAAAACTGCTTTTGAGAAACGGTTCAAGAGTGCTGATGATGAGCACTCACTATTGGCTCAGCTCACACAAATGAAAAAAGAAATTCATGAGCCAATGAGGGACTATGTAGCCAGGTATAATAAGATTATCCATAAAATTCCCCAGGCTAAAAGACCAACTGCTGACAATCAACAATGTTTCTTTATAAACTCTATGCCTCCCGATGTTGATTTCCATCTTAGAAGAAATAGGCCAGTCGATCTTGAGACTGCACAAAATGAGGCTATAGAGCTCGAAGATGATCTAATAACAGTTGAGAAACGGAGAAAGGATGTGCAAATTCCTCAAGGTCAACCTCAAGCTTCCACCTCTTCAACTGATCCAGTTGTTCAAAGGCTAGTCAATGATATGATTGCTTTGAAGAGGTAGATACCGAAACCTGGAGTTTCCTACCCACATCCCTATCAAGATATAAGTAGAAAACAATCAAACCAGTATAATTATGGGCGATCTTTGCAATTGCCTGCCGCCCCGCAAAGATTGCAAATAGAGGCCCCCCATGATAAGGGTGCTATGTGCTCTTTTCACCTCACTACAAATCATGATGGGAGTTCTTGTCCTGATATGATAAGGCATGTTCAAATGAAAAACACAAAGGATGAACTAGGTGAGTTCACTGAAGCAGAGAAAATTCAAGAAGTACCTAGCGACTCTAAATCATTCTACCTTGAATATGAGTCAGATTCAGAAAGAGGTGGTAATATTTTGGTAACTCTTGAAGATCCTACATGTGCAATCCTTACAAGGAATCAACGAATCTCCCAACCTGCTCCTTTTACGAGCTCTTTTGGAGATAATTTCAAAGGTAAAGACCCCACAAGTAATGATTTTCCCTCTCATGCAAAGACTCCCGAAGTTAAGATTTTACAAAGAAATCTTGAAAGTAAAAATAATTCTTCTTATTCTTCCTCCTTTGACATAATTGAATTTTGTAAAGCTTCAACTGTTCAACTTTCTACTACTGAATATTTGAAACTGAACCCGAAGGAACTAGACAAACTGGTCAAGTATGTAAAAGGAGATTCTTCTTCAGAGTCCTCAGTGCATAAATGTGTGGGGGATAGTGATTTGTTTACTGCTGAAAAACCTGCATTTGTTATGTGCCCTTCTACTGATGTGATTAATCCCTATGCTTTTCACAATGCTGAAGATAGGCTTGACATTGAAGTTCTTAAACCCAAACCTTTTTACATATCTCTTCTCCTGAATGGTCAAAAGCTTAGCAATTGTATAATTGATTCAGGAGCATCAAATAACATAATGCCTTCATCTGTTGCTAGGTCTTTAGGTTTAACACTCACTAAGACATTTGGGAGATGTTATTCAATGGATGGGAAGTAGGTCCCTCTTATTGGACAGGTAAAGGATGCTCAGGTAGTGCTAGCAGCATGTCCTGATAAAAGGGTAAAATTGACTATTTTGGTTGCTGACATTCCTGCAAGTTATGGGATTCTCTTAAGTAGAACTTTCTGTAAGGAACTTGGAGGTGAAATTAAGATGGACTGGTCAGAAGCTATTATTCCACTTGGGAAATAGAAAATCAAACTTGAACCCAGACCGAAAAATAAATACGCAGTCTTTCCCTCTGATAATCCCAAAGCCCAGATTTTGTTCCAAGAATGTGAATTTGGCAACTATCTCATCCTTACACCTGATGAAAAAGAATTTGAAGAAGCAGTTGATGAACATGGCGGATTATGGTAGATGGAATTTGACAGAAGTTGTGCCAACTCTGGCTCTGGAGTAGGGGTAGTTTTGTTGTCCCCTAATGGTAACATTTTTCCTTTTTCTTTCAAGTTGGATTTTAAGAATACTAATAATACTGCAGAGTATGAGGCATTACTGTTAGGATTAAATGAAGCCAAATGTAAAGGTATTAAATTGCTCAAGGTTAAAGGGGATGCGGAGCTGATTGTTAGACAGGTAAGAGATGTCTATTCAGTTAAGAATGATAGATTGAAACATTATAGAAACAGGGTTTGGGATGAGATAGAATTTTTTGATGCTCTCTCAATTGAAGCTATATCAAGGGATCAAAACACTAGGGTGGATTCGTTGGCCGTTTCAGCTTCTCTTTTGTTACCACACCTAGACTTTAAGGATGATTCTTATAGGATTGAAATGAGTTATAGGCCTAATGTCCCTGATAATGTAAACCATTGGCAAGTATTTGATATAGATGCTCAGATCAAAGACTATCTAGAGTGTTCTTGTTCATTTTCCCAATCATATTTTGAAGGTTCCAAAGATAGTTGCAAGGAATTTAGTCTGAATTCAAGTGTTGATTCTAGAAAGAAAATTTCATTCAGCTTAAAGGGAACAAAATCCTGAAAGGACTAGTGACTCTGGAGAAGTTTTTCACCCGAAATGATGTGTTCATAGGCAAGAAAGCTCCTGAGGATGGTAGGAAAGGAAGTTGTGAAAAGATTAATATGGGTGATGAATCTAATCCTAAAATGATAACAATTGGCAAATGTTGCTCTTTTGAGGAAAAACAAATACTTAGTGGGCTACTGAAGGAATACATTGATGTATTCACTTGGTCCTATGATGATTTGAAGGAGTTTAGTGATGGGCATTTTCAACATCAAATTCCGTTGAAGCCTGGTGTTTCTCCTTTCAGACAAAAATTGAGAAATTTCAATCCAATGATGGCAGATGCAATTTTTAAAGAGGTAGATAAAATGCTTAAAGCCAAAATCATATATCCAATTCATCACTCTACTTGGGTAGCCAATATTGTGCCTATGAGGACGAAGAATGGGGAAATTCGGATTTGTGTAGATTTTCGCAATCTGAATCAGGCAAGTCTTAAGGATAACTATGCCTTACCCAATATGGATCATATTCTGCAGACAGTATCTAGGTCAGAAATGATGTCAATGTTAGATGGTTTTTCTGGTTACAATCAAATTAGTGTTGTAGAGAATGAACAACACAAGACAACATTCATCACTCCATGGGGAACATTTGCATATAATCGTATGCCATTTGGTTTGATAAATACCGGAGCAACCTTTTAAAGGGCCATGGATTCTTATTTTAAGGATTTTCGTGACAGAATTATTATTATTTACCTAGATGACTTGACAGTGTTTTCTAAGGATAGGAAGAATCATCTCAAAGATCTGAGGGCAATTCTGCAACGTTGGCGAGAGCATGGAATCTCCTTGAACCCAAAGAAGTCAGTTTTCTATGTAACTGAGGGCAAATTGTTGGGGCATATCGTTTCAAAAGAAGGTGTCAAGATTTATCCTGAGAGAGTCAATGTAATTCAACGTCTTAGCTTACCTTCAAATCGGACTGGAGTAAGGTCTTTCTTTGGCCAGGTGAATTTCTTAAGACAGTTTGTACTAGAATTTGCAGTAACTACCAAGCATATCATCAGCCTATTGAGTGAAAGGCATCCTTTCAAATGGACTGAAGAAGCCAAAGAATCTTTTGAAAGAATCAAGAGTTTAGTTGCTAATGTGCCAACCCTCATCAACCCGGATTTCAAAAAGGATTTCATTATATAGTGCTATGCCTCAGAACATACAATGTCTGGAATACTGTTCTAAGTAGATGAATCTGGGATTGAAGCACCTATAGCATTCATGAGTCTTCCTCTCAAGAAGCATGAGCTTAAGTATTCACTTTCAGAAAAGCAAGCCTTTGTTGTGGTCAAAGTTGTAAAACAATTTCGATATTACATTTTGCACTCTCATTCTGTGGTTTTTGTTCCAGATTCTATAGTGAAAAGCATTTTAACTTAGCAAGAAGTCGGACTCAATAAAAGAGCGACATGGGTAACAAAAATCTAGGAATACGATCTAGACATTCACCCTACAAAGACAATCAAAGGACAAGGCTTATGCAAATTAATAGCAGAAAATAAGATGGAAACAAAAAAAGAGTTACCATTGAACCTATTTATTGGATTGCAAGATATGTGGTTTTCTGATGTGGCCTACTATTTGACTTACGGCAGCTGCCCAAGTCATTTGTCAGCAAAAGAGAAAAGGAATCTCAAGTTAAAAGACGCTAAGTATGTTATTTGGCAAGATATCCTGTACAAAAAGATTTGGATGGTACTTACTTAAGGTGTGTGAATAAGCCTCAACAGCAAAAGCTTCTGGAAGTTTATCATGATGAAGCCTGTGGTGGGTATTTCTCATCCTCTGTGACTACCTTTAAGATTCTAAGAGATTGTTTTTATTGGCCTAGCATGTTTCGGGATGTGTATGTTTATGTTAAGGGATGTGAAAAATGCCAACTCTTTTCCAGGAAACCACATTTAGCAGCTCTGCCTTTAAGGCCTGTGGTAATAGATGAAGCCTTCAAACAATGGGGTATTGATTTCATTGGGCCAATAAATCCTCATTCCAGTGCTAGTCATATGTACATTTTGACAACAACGAATTATTTTACTAAGTGGGTGGAGGTTGTTCCCACTAAGAAGGCGAATTCAGAGGTCATATGTAACTTTCTCAAGGATTGCATTTTGGTCTGTTTTGGAGTCCCTCAGAAGATTGTTGCAGATAATGCATCGTATTTCTCCTCTAAAGAACTAAATATGTTTTTCTATGAACATTAGATTACTCTCTCACATTCCTCTGATTACTTTCCATAGGGTAATGGATTGGCAGAATCAAGCAACAAGAACCTGATAGCTATTATGAAGAAGCTGGTTGATGAAAATGCTTGAAACTGGCATACGAAGGTATATGAAGCCTTATGGGCAGATAGAATTATGTCTAAAAGAGCCATCGGAATGGCACCTTTTGAGCTTGTGTATGGGATTAGTGCAAAAATTTCTTTACCCCTGGAATTATCGGCAGCCAAACTTCAAAGAGTAATCGAGGATTCCTTTTTCCAGAATGCTCTAGAGAAGAGGGTTATGTATTTGATGAAGTTGGAAGAAGAAAGAGAAATATTAGTGGATAGAATTACTAAGCATCAGAATAGAGTGAAGAATATCTTTGACATGAGAGCTCGGCCAAGAGGTTTCCTTAAAGGAGATGAAGTACTATTATGGGATAAAAGGAAAGAACCAAGGGGTGCCCATGGTAAATTTGACTCATTGCGGAAAGGCCCATTCAAGATCTGTGAAGTGGTGGGACTAAATGCTTTTAGACTCAACTATTCTGATGGAATGGTTATGCCCTATACCTACAATGGGCAAGATCTCAAGCTCTACAAACTGTGAAATCTATGATTAAGAGTTCCTGTATATATTAGTTTAGGTGTTTTGTTTTGTTTGTGTTAGGTGTGCATCCTCTTTTGTCCCCCTGTCTATTTTTTGACTAAGCGAAACCAGAGATTTAGAGTTCTTTGCATTTTTCTTCGCAAAAATACAATCCCGAGTCAGAGCCAATGTTACCTCATCATTCATCCTTCATAACAGGAGTAAATCAGCCTATAAAAGTTTATTTGAAGACCTTATCTTTCTTGGAATTCATCGGTTCAATCCTTAATCCGTTTGTAGATTGTCTTTTAATCTGAAATGCCAAGTTTTAATGATCAGTTGAACCCCATAAACTCATTGAACCATTTTGAACCAGGTTCATAAGGTTCATTTAGGTTCCGCAGGTTCTTAGGTGTCGAGGAGGTTTTCATACTAACATTCACTCAAAGTGTTTTGTAGCGGTTCTTTTATTGGTCGTGTTCGATGATGTGTTATATCATCTCTCTCTAGCCTGTGAACTCTTTGAACCTAGTTCAAATGGTTCGGGGGTGTTCGACATGTTCAACGCGGTTCAAAGGGTCAACAGTACTTAACATAGTTAATCCTTTCAGAAGAGAGTTTTCTTGTCGTGGTGTAGACCTTGAACTACTTGAACTCTGGTGAAGTCAGTTCAAATTGTTCATGCGTGTTCAAATCGGGTGGGTCCCATGAGCTAAAGACATGATGGTGCACTTATTGCCAAGTATGATGAAGCCTGAACCATATCCTGGGTGACATCAACTATTTGAGTTTTTGAGGCAAGTAATCATTTCGGGAACTAGCGGTTACTTCAAAAACCCCGCCATGCATTCAATGCGTGCGTGCGATGTCTAATCCAAAAGCTCAGCACATTTAAACTGAGGATTGGAATTAATGCAAATAATAAGCACCTATCATTGCTTTGCTATAAGGTATGAAGGGATTAATTCTCTAAAAATTTGATCCTCATTGTTGTGGAGTTACTTTTCTTGGATAGAAGGTTTGTTTGCTGGTACTCATCTGATTGCTCTCAACTGTGAAGGTGAGTTTGTTTCCTGTCCTCTCTAGTGATTTTTACCTGATTTTCCTCTCTTGTAATAAGATTTGCTGAGAAAATAAGGCTTGTCATTTATGAATTATGAAGTCCACATTGCACCTTTTCGGGAACATTTTTAGTCTTGCATGTATAGAGCTCATAGTCAGTGATACAGACCTAAAAAGGAAAAATCTTGAAGTTTTAAAGGAAAGGGTGTTCAAGGGAATTGATGGTTCCTTTGGTGTGGAAATTTTGAGTAGTGGTCTCATAGAAGCGGCAGCCTTCCCCCCAGCTATCCCTTGCCCAGAACTAGTTAGACAGTGTATTGCTAGGTATGATCCAATTTCTGCAACCATCAGAAGAGATAATGGTGAAACCCTCCTTGCCATTAACCGCAAAGTTATTTCATCTGTTTTTAGACTAGCTAATTACCAGTTCTCAAACTTTTCTCCCACCCAATCAATTACTGAGTTCAACAAAGATAGAACCGGGCACCGGAATAATGTAGCAAAATACTAGTTGAAGGTTCCCCGAAGGGATGGTTCCAGGTTGCCCAAGAATCCCAACAAGAACCATATGCTTCCCCACATTCATGATGTTATGTTACTGTTGCATCGAGTCAGAGGCTCGACGGAGGCCTATAGTTTTGATGACTGGATTTATTGCTATGTACAATTGGTATTAGAAGGAAAGCAATACCTCGATTGGGCAGAGTTGATTGCCGATTCCATGAGGGAGCAGCTGAGTATGGCCAAACAGTTTAAGCAGAATTTCTTCATGTCCTCATATCTGATATATTGCTTGGCATGTGTTAAGGAGATAGTGGGAATAACTAGGCAACTCACTGAGGGAGAGGTCTTTGTATATGAATGTTACCCTATGTTACAAAAGGATAATGCCTTGCAAGACTTTAGGAGGGTACATAATGCCTTCCTGGGAGATCTGTGTTATGAATTAAAGAACACGAAAACCAAAAGGATGTCTGAGGACGCACAGGCATTAGTGAAGAGATTTGGTAGTTCCTTTATCCAGTTCCCTCGCTTTTGCTACATAAGAGTAGGCGGTTTTGAGGAAGAGCCCTTCAAGCTTCCTCATTTTTGTTTAGATTGTTTTGTTTTGGCAGAGATTTGTAGGTAGTTGGCTACCGTGATTAAAAAGGCTCAACCCAGGGATAAATGGGAGGGTCATTTTCCTATTCAGTTGGGTATTCTATCCTGCAGTTCAATGTCAGATGCTTTGAGGATTGGAGCGGACCTGAAAAACTTCAATTTTCCACTGTACCATGAAAGAAAAGGCTTTGACAATAAAGGTTTCTCACAAAGTCTTGGTCTGATGCCGTATCTTCCAATTTCACATCTAGAGGACTTATGGGAAGATTGCAGTGATGAGCTTGAGGTGTTCAAGAGGGCAAACATGAGAATGGTGTTGGAACAAGTAGTTTCACTACAAGTGAAGCTTGACATAAATGGGCTTGAAGAAGGTTATCTGGAGCTGTTTAAACCCAGATACTTAGTCCAAGCTAAAACAGAAGTGTCACGCATCAACTAGGATGTGGAAGAAGAAGATGATATATAGCTAAAAACAAAAAAGGTTTTGGAGTGAAACACAGAATGGGTTGGTAGGAAGAGAGCAGTGAGATTAGGCTCCAAGTCTAACTCTACGAGAAATAGTGAGGTTACTCTGCGTTCACCAAAGCATTTTTCTAATCATACTTCTATGCCTATTCATCCAGGTAAGGATAAAAATCCATCTCACATTAAGCACAATTCTAATCCGGCTTTGGACTTCTCTACTCCTCGACATACCACATCATGAAGTGTTGCACAGAGAAGAATGGACCAAACCAAAGATACAGAGGTGAAGGATAAGATTCTTGATGCTCAGATATTTGAAGTTGAAGATCTTGATAGTGACATCGTCAATACCATGGACCCCGTGTGGTTACCGTAGCCATGACACCACCCTCCAAAGTGATCAGAGGAGCAACCAGTTCGAGTGCAACTCCTAAGTGGGTAACCACTTCAGTAAGCAAAAAATAGAGTTTCATTCCCGTCACTATTCCAATTCAGGACATGGTAGTTAAGTACACAGAGAATGGCCCCAAGCCAAAGAGGTTCAAAACAACTGCCCGACTTGATAATGATGAAGGAACCAGAAAGTGGGTTGCCAAGATTGCCTCATACAAGCCGAAGGACGAAAATAAGGAAGTCAGTGCAGAAGATTTTGAGATCACTAAGGTGGAGCTTAGAAACATGAGTAGGGATTTAGATAATCATTTCTTCTAGGTATCGGCTAAAAAAATGCTCACCGGGTCGGAGAAAGACAAGCGGGAGAAGAGAGAGCTAAAGCGGCATATAAACATTCTTGCTCAATTCATTGATAGCATCGGTTGCTTCAGAGCACTTCCCATATCGCATGCTATAGAGAGCTTTGATCCTACTTCACTAGAGAATAAAAAGCTAATGAGTCAAGTTCAACAAGCTAAAAGCATTGCAGAGGCTATGAAGAGATGGATTGAAGGAGTAATTAAAGATGGAGAAAAGTATATCACAAGCTCCCAGAAGTTATGTGATGAGATGCAGAGACTCATTGCAGAAATTCAAAACTAGATTTTGCCATGGGAGAAAGAGGAACATAAATGGGAAAATGTCTTGCCTATGCTCACCAAAATAGAAGAGTATGGAGCCACTAGATTCTTGATAGAGCATTCAATCAAGTTGGTGACTGATGAATGCCAACTCTTCGTATTGAAGAAGACCATAATATGGTAGGTACTCACCTTCAAGTGTGTAATTTTTGATGCCAAGACTTTTGTTTATGAACTTCAAGACCTCCAGTGCAGCTTAGTTAATGACAACAAAGTGGTTAATCCAGACCACGATTGGCAGATGGGGATTTGTGGGCTGAATACACAGGATGTGATAAAGGCTTTCAGGCTATACATGGAGAAAATTAAAGCCTAAGGAAATTTCACCCCTAAAGATATAACACAAGTCGCCCAGATTGAGTCCATGACATTTATGGGTAACGATCAGTTACCGAAGCATGCCGAGAAAATGGTGAAGCACAGATGGAACAAAGAAGTCGCAAAGGAAGAAATCAACGCTATGAAGAATCCAAACCAGTTGATAATCGAGGAACTTTCAACTGCCCACTATGCCCAGGAAAGCGGAGGAGAAGATGATGATGGAAAAGCAGCATAACGTGTTGTTAATGCTCTGTTTTTATGTATTTTTAAGGATTGTGCAAATGACTTCGGGACATCTATCCCAAATATACTTTGTTGGTTTTCATAACTGATTCAAAGGAGGTCGAGTTTTTCAAGGAGACCTCCTCTATTCTAAAGACTATAAATTAGATTAAGATAGACGGAAAAGGGGTTAGATTTTGGTTAGAATTTTGTTAGTTTTTACTTAATTTCTTTTTGGTTTTAGAAGTTCTGTTTTGTTGAAGGAAGTCATCAGACTTTAAAGATCTGGAATTGAAAAGGATTTATACATGTATTGTTGTGTCTTTGTCACATAAGATATATATATATATAAAGGATCATACTATTTTTGGAAGAAGGAAAACCTTTGAGTTTTGAATCTGTGTAGTGATATATCTTTGCATCTATTGATGTAATCAAATGACAGTGATCACCTTTCCAATGCCTATGAGATTTTAAAAGATATGTGCTTGAAAAGAGATTTTTTCTCGCTTATCTATTTTTATGAACTGTTAAACTGGTGTTCTAAACTTTGTTTCGGTCACTTCTATTTCTCATGTTAAAGCATTTTGAAGAATATTTTTTCTCTGAAATATGTGTAAATCATTAGCCTCTCATCTAAGAATGAAGTAGGTAGCTTTACGTGCTTTTAGGTTAAAATCATACCAATTAGAATTTAATTAGATTATTCCTTGAATAACTAATGGAGGGAGTTGTACCTATCAATAATTCAGAGGGAAGTAGTATGTGTTACACTTACCCAAATGTTTAGCTGAACTTTTGTCTTTAAAAGAAGGCAATGGAGTTTGAAATTAATTAATTTAAAGAAAGGAAAAAATCCGTTCACTAACATAGATCCAGTCCAATATCTATGCCCCTAATGGGAAAGGGGCCAGAAAGATTTTTTGGTAAGATCTTGTTGCCTTTCACAAAAAAATTGTCAACAAAAACTAGATTGTCATGGGAGATTACAATACCCCTCTCTAGGATAATGAGAAATTTGGAGGATCCCAAGTGAATCTGGAAAGTAAAAAGGATCTTCAGGAATTCACTAATAACCAAAAATTGATTGATTTAGAGTTGCAAGTAGCCTCTTATACCTAGTCAAATCGAAGAATTGGTAAGTATTTGATTCAAGTTAGATTGGATAGAACTTTAATTTCTAATCAATGGTTGTTAAATTATTTTTGTTCCTTAAAGGCTCTCTCTAGGGTGGGCTCTGATCACTTTGCTATAAGTTTTGTGGTGGATCCTATATTAGTAAAGAGGAATTTTCCCTTTAGATTTGAACATATGTAACGTTCCCACCACCGGCTCCTTAAGGAAGTTAGGAAATTGTGGCATATCTCTCTTTGGGACAACTATGTTTAGAGTTGCCAAGAAATTAAGGGAAGTCAAAAACAAGGTTACAAGATGGAATAAAGAAACCTCTGATAATATTTTTGGTACCAAGTTTGAGTTAGAGCTTGAAATTAAGGAGGTTCAAGAAAAAAATACAGTTAGAGGGATATGTTGATGACTACAAGATGAAGGAAAATGAATTGCTCATGAAGATGTATGACATAATATCTAAAGAGGAATAATTTTGGAAGCATAGATGCAGGGTTGTTTGGCTTTCAAGAGGAGATAAAACTACTAGAAATTTTCATATGACTGTGCTGAAACATAGGGCTACTAACAAAATCTCTTACATAGAGTGTAATGGTAACCGTTTTGAGAAGGATGCAGATATTAGAAGACAAGCTGTCCTTTTTTCTCAGCAATCTTCTCTCCACGAATGATGGAGTTAATCATGCAATGCAAGATCATATTCATAAGATATCCCTAGACTTGTTAAGGAATAAGATAACAAGATGCTAACTGCTATTCATTCCAGGGAAGAGATCAAGAGTGTTGTCTTTTATTTTGAAGGAAACAAGGCTCTCGAACATGACAAATTTCCTATGTGATCTTCTTTAAGTGGTTATGGTAGATTGTAGCTGACGATGTGGTGAATGTTGTTAAAGAAATATTTGGTTCAAAATGCCTCATTAAAGAGATAAATACTAGCTTCCTGGTCCTCATCCCTAAGCGCCCTAGAGCTATGGACTTTGAGTCTTTCAGGCCTATCAATCTCTACAATTTTCTCTATAAAATTATTTCTAAGGTTCTGACCTCAAGATTGTTGACTATTCTCCCCTCCTTGATCTCTCCCCAACATAATGCCTTCATCCCTGAAAGGAAAATTCTTGATTCAATTATTATTGTCCATGAAAATGTTCAATCTCTCATGGGATCGAAGTCAGAGGGATTTCTTCTCAATTTAGACATCTCAAAATCTTATGATCATGTTGAATGTGATTTATTACTTAAATTCGCGAGGGTGTTTGGCTTTAGAAATAGAGTCCTTCATCTGATTGGTCAACTCATTTCCTCTACTTCCCTATCCATCATTGTGAATGAGTCCCCTTCACATTTCTTTAAGACTTCTAGAGGGCTAAGACAAGGAGACCCCATTTCCCCTATTCTTTTTACCATTATGACAGAATTCCTTCATAGGAATCTGAAAATGATGGTCCAACAAGGATCTCCTTGTTGGCAATTGACACTCATCTAGTTTAGTTGTGTTGTCATTGATGGCAACACACACCATTTTGGGTTAGTCACTTAACCGGTTCTCACTGGTATTCATTGTGTAGAAATCAAAATTTAAGGAACCGACACCGACAGAAAAAGGAAACTAACAAACTAGGAACCGGTATATGAGGTCGACATGGGAGATTGATCCGATAGGTTTACACGTCAACGATCAGAGGCATCGGTCTCAAATTTTAATGAATTCATTTTTGTCTAGGCTGACATGTAAATAAATCATAATATCATTGTAAGGCGACATAAGGCATTTATGTTTGTGTTTGGGAAGAGTATTTAAGGCAGTCCAGTTAGGCTATTTTGGTAATGAATGGAGTGTAATGAAATATAGTGATGTGATATTGTTCAAGTGATCTTGATTGACAGAATGCGAATGTTTGGATATTGGTTTAGAAGTTTGGGAAGCAAAGCAAGATACTAGTAAGGGAGGACATAGTGATAACGGTATAGACAGTGCTTTAACCGGGACTCATCCAGCATAGAAAATGCACTTTGAGAGTTCAAATTTTTTTTTGTAACTCCATAGTTTTTGTTTGTAGTCAATGAGGCTCCTTTTGTGATGAGAAATGTTCTCTAGGTTGTTGGCCTTCTTATGTGTGTAGGCCCCTATTGTAATATTTATTCATTTGGCCAATGGATAGCTATTGTGGGTCACCAATCCCACCATGGTTTTTCCTCTTTGAGGTTTTCCACGTATAAATCTTTTGTGTTATGGTGTATGCTCTTGTGGTTGCTTCATTTCTATTTGCAGTTATATTCTTTTAAGTTTATCGGTTACTGAATTGCATTGTTAATAAGGAACAATTTTAGAAGCTAAGTCAAGAGAATGGTGTCATGAAGAATGAAATGAATTCCATGACTATGCTCAGATGTCCATGAAGATTGAAGATTAGAAGAAGAATGAAGAAAATCTTGGTAGATCTCTGAAAGACAAATCTGAGGAATGCATTAGGTTGGCACATGAGAATGATGTGTTAAGAACTGAATTGGTGCAATCATAGAACAATGAGCAGGAGTTGGAAAGAACGATGTCAATCCTAAGAAGTGATCTGGATGCTGCAATTGAATATAAAGAAAAGTTCAGGGTCATTTCTGCAAGGCTTGATGAATTATTGAAGGATTAAAGAGACACTGGAGACACTAGAGGTCTTGGATTTGAGCATGGAGAAAGCTCTGGTACTGGAAATTAGGGGAATCCATCAGATAACCGAAATAAAAAATCACTAGTAAGACAACCCAATGCACATAAATTTAATGGTAGATTCTTTTTTTATAATAAGTTTGGTCATAGAGAAAGTCAATGCAGAAATAGAGCAAATCAAAATAATAATGTTGTTCCTGGACAATGTTCAAAATGTAATAAGTATGGTCATTGGATAGAAGATTGTAGAATGAATGTGAGATGTCATGCATGTGGAAAGGTTGGACATGTGGCTCATCAATGTAGGTCGAAGAATGGTCAAGGACTTAATAAGGCAATTTAGAAGATCAATGTTACTTGCTATGCATGCAAAAAAATAGGACATATTGCCAAATATTGTAAAAGAAAATATACACTGAAAGGGAATGACACATCAAATGAGAAAGGAAAGAAAAAGGTTGATGAGATCCAACAAGTTCATGTTAAACAATGGATTAGGAAGTCTGAAGACCAATCGGTAGAGGTAAATTCTCTATTTACTAAACTGGTAGAGCAGAATGTTCTTGCACTGACACAAAACTTATCTGGTAACTAAGGCATTAGCCTTAGGGGGAGGAAAATTAATGACAAATTCTACATTACCCCCAGTAGAGGTCTGAAATCTTATTTCAGATATTGGTGAAGACAGTCTGGAGCTTCACAGGTGCTAAGATAATGGGTTTTGAATCTGGTATGATATGCTGACATGCATTAATGTCAATGAAAAATTAGGGTTTCATAGAATAAAAGGGAAATATTGATTCATTTTCGATCACACAACATTCAAAGTGAAGCAAAGCAAAGCAGAGTGATTTCAAGGTGATTCAAGGTGATCAAAAGCTTTTCAAGCGAATTCCAATGCATTTAGAGCAGATTTTCAAGAGCTTTCACCGACGAAGGTTGTGAGGTATTTTATCAGTTTTTTGAGCTATATTTTGTTTGCAATGGCTTCTGGATGATCCTTCACTCTGGTAGGTGTGGCTACCCCTGTTGTTGTTGACATCAAGGACCGTCCATGCTCTGTTTTCAAGCAATGCCCTTAGATTGTAAAGGTCAATGATTCAGTTGGTGCATTTTCTAGGGTTCATGAAGAAGTTTCGTATGTCAAAGATGTTTGTGCATATATTCACTAAACTTTGGAGTGATTTGGGTTCTACTGAGATCAAGAACATGTATATTGGCACCTTACAGAACCAAGATGGGTCGATGAAATCAGAATTCCAAATTCTGAAGGATCAGGGTTTCACAGACATTTTGGAGATGTCAGAATTCAAAGATGATATGATCCGGTATGTGTTAAGTCGAGTCCACGGAGAATTAATATGGATTGACCAACCTTACAAGATCACCAAGGAGGCTATTCCTGCAATCATCAATTTACCCTAGACCGGTTCGACCCCCAGAAGGAAGAAGATATCTAACAATGAGGTGGAAAAGTTAATTGGTGCAACATCTGACATGAAATAAGTAAATTAAAGGCATAAGAATGTAGAGAGGGTAACCAGTCATCTCCTATATGACCGGTTAGGCATCCTAAATGAGTGTCTGAAGTTTATTGTCCCCGTACATCTCGAGTACTCCCAAGTGCCCGTTTTCATGCATTAGTCATAACAATGATGTTAGATCTTGAAGGATCTAAGAAATGAATTGTTATGCACTAAATGATCATGTGCTTATACATATATCAGTTGATCTCAATGTGCCTGAAAAAAAAAAGTAAAGACATATATCAGCAATATAAGAAGGTATCTTTTGCTAACTGGTTTGTTCCATGTGCAGTAACAGGTCTAATCATTTTCAGTTTCAGCATGTGGGGTAAAATTTGGCTCCCACAAGGGTTGAGCCCAGCATGCAAATGAAAGGTATAGTAACTACATTTCCCCCGAAGACTATTTAAGTCCAGAGTCCTGCCAAAGGAATAATCAGATTTGAAAGGATAAAATATTGGTGTTGATCTCTTTAGCATATTAGATAAATATTCAAGTGTTATTTTTTTATTTTTCATCATGCTACACAATTTGTACAAGTATACACAATGTTGATGTCAGACCTATCACTTTTAGTGTATATAGTTTTTTAATTAAATATTATTTTAAATTGTAGAATTTTCCTAATAAAATGGTCATATGTGTTGCTATCCCCCAATTTGTGGTAAGGAAAAGGTGCTAAGAAGCAATCATTATTAAGTAGGTGGCGTGGCTCACTCACCACTCAAAGATAAGCTCATTTTTCATCCAATGATTGGAAAAATATATATTTTTGTATTTTATTCTAAATTCAAGGTCGTAGAGGCACCTAGCAGCTTAGTTCTTAGAGGCCTTAGTTTAGATCATCTTCAATTCCATTAGAAAACTATCTTTCCAATATATATATCTAAATAGGGTGATAGATATTATCAAGGAATTAAATATTCCACTTTTATCATAATTATACTAAACAATAAGCATTTGAATAATGATAGAGATTGTGCTAATTAAAGAAAAATTGTGAAAGTTTGAGAGAAATATGAATATAGTAAGTAAATTTGATCATGTGATATATTTTACACTTTTGTTTGGATCATTTTTCAAAGAAGGAAAAAAGATGTAAAATTGCATTTGCTAGTTCCAATTTGTTACTTTTTGGTTAAATTCTTTTTTTATCCTTTTTTTTAATAATAGATCCGGATGGTTTTGTGTTTTGTAATAGATGTAAGTTGTAATAGTTCATAGGTTGTAATAGTTTAGTCTTTATAACAATCTTTTGTTTTGATATATGTTCTAGATTTGTAATGAGTTGGGGCCATTTTTCACTTATTTTAATAAAAGACAAAGGTTGAGTGTAATGATCACGAGACATGGGAGAGGGGAGAGAATTTTTGGAGGGTCCAATTGTTATATTATTTTTGGCTATAATATTTAGTCTGTCCACATATTTACACTATATATTGTAAATATTTAATCCGCGTGTAATTAAAAAAAAATCCAAATGTTGGTCAAGATGAATCCATACTTGAACACATAAGAATCTATGAATGTTATATAAACAAGATAAAAAGAAAATTCTCAAAATAAATATTATCACTATCCACTATAAGTGTGTCATTTATAAAATAAGGTCCTCATTTAAGCATTTGTCAATTGAAATAATATTATTCTTATGTCTATAACTATTGGTGTATGGAGTATTTTAATATTTAATGTCCAGAAACATTCTACAAAAATTATAAATTAAAATAAGTTATAAGTAAATAACTCTTAAATAAATAAAAGTAGTTCAACTAAAAGTCAAAATAAAACAAAAAATAATCTTGAAATAATTGTTTAAATAAATTAAATAATTTTCAAATAAATAAAATATTTTTTTCAAAAATAAAACAAAATAACTCATATAATAATTGAAGATTTCTTTTCTTAATTTCTCATTTCAATATTTATAATTTATTTAAAATCTTTGAATTTGATTTTGAAAAAGTTAAAAATTATTTTTTCCACTAATTAAAAATTCAAATGAAATCGTTTATACTACAAATATAAATAAACCACCCCATAAAACCAACAAATAACAATTCAACTTAATTATGTCAGCTGCATTAGCACCTCTTTTAGCATTGTCCGGTAAATTGCGCTCCAAATACATTTACAGAACTGTCCTTATGGCCGAATTCAAGAAGTGTCTCAGTAGTGCAAAGATTATTAAAGCTTAAGGGTTGAGGCTATTGAGGATATTTGCTTGAATATAATAAAATTTAATAGTCAAAAAATTCAAAGTGGTCTTGTACGTTATTTCTTTTACATATGGTAAAATTCAATTATTTTATTTTTATTTGTTAAAAAGTATTATTAAACTAAATAATATTTGTATCTCTTTTACATTTTAAAATTATTCGTAGATGACAATAAACAAAAGAAATATATAAAACATGTAGTAAATGATATAAATTACAATTTGTTTTTATTAATTGGAAGTATATTTCTAATTGAAACTGATAAATAAATTATATTACAATCTTTTAATCAACATTTTATTGGAATGTATAGTCATCCCTCTATCTATTGGTGTGGCAAGTCTCAATGGCTCATAGGGGACACTTTTTTTTAGTTGAGTCGATCTCTTTTGGGCCTATCTATTCTCTATGGGAAAATTGCATCAATGGTTTAGAAATTCGATTTTGGTTGCTCTTGAATTTAATAGTGTGTGAAAGGATATATCATTTGAATGTCTAGAATCATTTATTCATAATAATTTATCGATATTGATCTACTTCACATTCTACTTTTTCCTTCATATCTATTAAATCTTATGTACCTTTAGTTAAAGGGCACAAAAGAATATAACAATTGAGTATCTTTCCCTGTCCTCTTTTAGATGTTAAGAATTGTTATTCATAGATTTTAATCATATTCAATGTTGAATTTTCCCAACACACATTAGATTATAGTTTTTAACTTTCACTAGTGGTAGGTTAATTTTATCAAAAAAAATATTATCTATAGTTATGTTTTTCATCAATGTAGTAAGAAGTAAGAACAATACATTTTCTACTAATTATACAATATGAATATAATCTTTAAATATATAAAAAAATAATTAATATATCAATATAAACAAATTAGAACAGTTTACATATGATTTAGTAAAACAAATATGATATTTAAATAGTCCAAAGTAAAAGTAAAATAAAAATCTAAAGAATATTTTAATTATATATAATTGATATAGACAAATAGTAAGTTCAAAGGAAAGTGAAAGAACAAATCATAACGGCCACAAAACTAAATGAGAAGAGAGATATTGTCTTGGTTGTCCGCTATTTCTACAACAAGGACGCAAAGCGTCAAGTTCGTGCCATTAGTATGATTAGTTTAGAGTAAATAAAAATAGAGGTAAAGATAGAGGGAGAGGAAGATGGAGAGAAATACATAGAGAGATAGAGAAAGGTAGAGGAAAAGATAAAAATAGAAAGAGAGAGAGAGATAAGGAGATAGATAGATAGATAGATAGATAGATAGATAGGAAGAGGTAGAGGGAGAGATAAAGGTAGAGAGATAGATATATGAGTATATAGGGAGTGGAAAAGATTGATAGATATAGAGGGAGAGGGAGAGGGGGAAATAGAGGTATATGTGGCAATATAATAAAAGGATAGAGAGAAAGGGATATAGAAGGACATAGAGAGAGGGGGGGAGCTAGAGAAAGATAGGTAAAACTAGTATTATCTATTTTTTTAAACTATATTAAAGAGTGGATAAATTTATAATCAAGATATCTTAAATTAAAAGGTCACAAAGGACTAATATCCATTAGTAACTAAAACTATCAAACGTGAATAAAGAAAAGATTAATGTTATTAACTTATGATAAAACATTATGTTAAATAGCATGAGAACGTTTGTAAATTATTAGAGGTAGTTAAATAATGACAGAATAGGCAGTGGAATATCATAATAGTATGATGTTACTAAAGAAAAAACAAGAAAATCTAAAAATCTTTACTTAAAGAAATTAAGAACTCTCTTATAACCTATCAATGCACATGTAAAAAAGACAATATAAACTTAATTTGATAACAAAGTGAAAGGAACAATGACCAAAAACTATGATACAAACTTAAGTTTGTATAAAAGAAATATTGAAAAATCTAAACATTAAACTAGTTTTCTTTCACTAATGTAAACGAAGTCAAAACTTTTTGAAGCTCAAATTTTTTTTTAAAATATTAATAATTGTCTATTAAAAAGATTAATTATAGAAAAATATTAAAATACAAAATTCAAAGCATATTCTAAGTAAATAATAACAAAAGAACAAGTTAATATAGACAAATATAAAAATTTACCCATACACAATTAAATATTAAATAATATTTTTTAAATATTTATTTATCATCAGATAATTTTTTTTTTAAAAACAAATAAAAACACTTAAAACATATTCATATAACTTTAAAATAATGAAAAAATCATTATAAATTTCCTTTAAAAAGTTTCTTTTAAACTTTCAAATACACGATGTGTGGTGGGGTTAAAATGTTTGCATATGGATTTGTGCGGTTAACAAATCAAGACCCAAAAATAATTCTTGTATTGGGCAACGTACATGCACATCCGTGAAAAAGCAAAGCGATTGGTTTCAAAAAAGTGAAGCGGTGGGGAAAGGTTAGGCCGTCCGACATTTGTTTACGATATGCCTGATAAAACGTGTGTCCGCTTTCGCTTCATACGCCGGAAAAATGTGAGGATGGAAACTGGGATGAGTTCTGACAGCTCATCAATTCCATTTCATGTAATGTACGCCTTCCGTGTAATTAAATTAGCACTTGCACTTAAAGGAGGTTCATAGTTCATAGTGATAGTTTGTGCATTGTATTGAGTCATTGACCATAAGTATCTTGAGAACCATCTTATAGATATTGTGCATCATATAGTTATTGTCTTCATCCCACTTAGCAGTTAGATCATAGCCCGTGGGAAGGCATTCAAGTATCTATTTTCAAATACTGCTTGTTCATTAGGCCTTAGTAGACCTCTTCCTTATGTATTGTTTCTCTATGGTTTAGTTCAAAGTAGAAGCAACCATGGCACATACTATCATCACTCTAAACTAAAGACTTCTTCTCTTAGATTTGATCAGCTTATTGTCTATGTATAACATTATTTATCTTCATCATGTTCAATTTTATTTTCTCATGTTCCTTACCGAAAGTCTAAGAAGTTTTATAATGTCCACAAGTTTGACATACTCAGCTTGGCTTTTTTTTGTAAGAAGTGAATAACTATTAAGTTGAAAACAAAGTTATAAATAATATTATATGTGGTTTTCATATTAATTTATAAATCATTTAATAGTAAACATTTTCTTTAAGATTTGTACCCACTAATATACTATTTAAAATATATTTTAATATCTATATTTTACTATCTGTTTAGCTATGACACTTAATGAAAATCATCAACAAATATCATCTCATATTACCTCCGTATAGAATGTTCATATTTCATATAACCTAATTTTATATACATATTAACATAGAATTTCAAATATATTATTATTATTGTACTGTCTTATATTATTATAATATATAAATATTATAATATTTGTAACTCAAGATTTACAAATATTTCAAAATCATATTATAAGCTCTAAAACATTTGATCAAATTTAAAAATATTTTAAAATAATATTATAGACTGTAATTTTTTTATGTTATTTATTATACTAATATGAATTAAGAATAAACATTTAATTTAAAAAATAATAATAATAACAATCTTATTAAATATTAAAATCAATCTATATTTGATACATTTTCTTATAGATTACTATTTATAATATATTTTTTCAATGATAAATTGACATAATTCTCATGCCCTATAAATAATAAAACCCCTGTAAAAGGCAACAAAGTTTCCAACCAAAATGAGTCATTGACCGTGAGGTGGAGTTCATCTGTCCATTCTTGTGCAGAAGAGTGTGAGATGAGTGATCAAGCATAGATTAAAATTTAAAATAAAGTAAATTCATATCTTTCATTTTTAAAATTAAATTATTAAAAATTAAATTAATTTTGTAAAAATAATCATAAAATAAAATTTAAAATAAAATAAACTCATATCTTTCATTTTTTTTAAAATTAAATTAATTTCTTAATTTATATTTAAATAAATAATTCATAAAAAAAATTCTTAAATAATCATAAAATAAAATTTCAAAATAAATTAAATTCATATATTTCATTCTTAAAATTAAATATATTAAAAATTAAATTAATTTTGTAATTTATATTTAAATAAATAATTCTTAATTTCTTTTTCTTAAAATAAATAAATAAATAAAATAATAGAAATAGTACCCCTCCATGAAATGACCGATACATTTTTATTTATTTTAAAGAAAATTAAATGAATATTGAACCCACATTTTTCAATAATAACAATAGTTACATAAAGAGATTGAAGATAAATTTAATTTCATTTGTCGGAGGGTAGAAACGAGATTCTACAGTGAAATAAATTTTGAAAATGAATTTTTATTTTATATAAGATTATAGGTTGTATTTTATTAATTATTAAATACATTTTCAAATATAGATGATCCATTAACAAAGATTTCACATTTATTTTGTTTTTTAAGCCGAAGGCGTCTCTTTCTATGAAATGGACGAGCTAAAGTTTGCAAATCTACAGTCAAAAATCGAAGAGGAGCAGTGGAAGACGATTGCTCAAATTCTAGCCATTCATTTTCGTTGTTTTCATTGGATACCCGAAAGGAAGGAATAAATGAACTTACATTAAAAGCCTACATCCCATTTGCAGTGTCTGGAGACTATCAAATCAGATTCACCCCAACTTGCACCCATAGCCCCCTACTTTCCGTGCCTGTCTCCCGTATACGGTGACTGCAGTTTCGAGGGGACTGAATGAAGTACATTTTCCATCGTGCACCCCGTGTCTGCCACCCTTTCTGGCCGGAAAGTCTCATGTTAATTTTTTAATATATTTTATTTAATATTTATTATATTTCATTTAATAAATTTTTAATATTATTTTTAGCAAGTTTTTAATATATTTTATTTATATTTTAAATTTTATATATTTTATTTAATAAATTTTAATTATAATTTTAGTTAATTTTTAATATATTTTATTTATATTAGATTTCTTTTATTTTTAATAAAGTTTATCATAATTCGAAAATGAATAAACTTCCACTTATAAATTTTTACTTGTAAATTTAATAAAGTTTAAAATTTAATTTTATAAAATTGAACAAATTCTATAAGGAAATAAATTGTCACTTATAAATTTTATTAAAAAATAATAAACTTTCATTTATAACACTTACAAAACTTTCACTTATAAGTGAAACTTTTTTCACCTTTTTCACTTATAAGTGAAAGTTTGTTCACTTATAAGTTAAAGTGTGTTCACTTATATATTTTATTCATTTTTCTAAAATGAAATATAAAAGTATGTATTTCATTATATATTTAATATTTATATTTAATTTTATAAAACTGAATAAAATCTATAAGTGAATAAACTTTCACTTTATACACTTTATTTACTTATAAAGTTTATTCACTTTTATAAAATTAAATCTAAAAGTATGTGTCCCCATTATATATTTAATATTTACTTCAATATTTAATTTTACATATTAAATTTTAAATTATATTATATAATTCATAAATAACTACATATTCTACATTTGATCATATGGCGCGAGTTTAGGGTACATGATAAAAATAGAACTATATAATATTATATGATTTTTTTTTTTGTAATAATATGTAATATTATTATATTATTATTATTTTCTTTTTTTGTGTAATAATATTATAATATATATTATTATTAATTTAAATTTTTATTATTATTATAATAGTATTTTATAATTTATTGAAAATAATATTCATAATATAAATTTGAAATATTTTAAATGTATTATATTATTATTTTAAATTATTTTTAGTTATAATATTAATTTAATAGTTTTATTAGTAATATTATATTAATAGAGTGCTATATAAAAAGTATAATACTATTATATTCTTAGTTTGAAGTTGTAATATTGTTTTATATTTATGAAGTGTATAATATGAAGGTCCGGTTTTAAATCTTGATTAGAGTTTGGGTTAGGATTTTGGTTAGGGGTGGGGCTATGGTTATAGTTAGGATTATGATCATGATAGAATAACAATTATGATGGGTAATATTAGGGTTCCCCCTAGAGATAATATCATAGTCAAGTTTATGCTTAGGGTTAGATTTTGGGTTAGAGATATAATTACAATGAGGGTTAGGGTTGTAATTATAATGATGGTTACAGGTATAGATAGGATTAGGGTTAGGGTTGTGGTTAGAGTTAGGATTGGGGTTAATCTTAGTGATTATAATTAGGGTTAGGGTTAAAGATTATAATTATTAATTATAAATAAAATTAGGGTTAGGTTTAGGGTGAGAATTATAATTAGGATTAGGGTTAGAGTTAGGATTGCAATTAAAGATAGTATGTGATGATAGCTATAAGAGTTAGGGTTTGGGTTAGGATTAGAGTTGGGGCTAGAATAGGGTTAGGGTTAGGGTTAGAATTATAATTAGGGTTAGGGTAAGGTTTTTTTTGAGATATATAGCTAGTTTTAGGGTCATTATCAAGTTATAATTAATTTTACGATTAGGGTTTAGATTAGAGGGAGTCATAATATCAGACATAGAATAATAGTTATAATTGGTTTAAGTTAACCAATAGGGTTTGGGTTAGTGTTATCGTTAACATCATAATTTATTGAAAACAATATTCATATATAAATTTGAAATATTTTAAATCTGTTATATTATTATTTTAAATTATTTTTAGTTATAATACTATTTTTATAGTTTTATTAGTAATATTATATTAATAGAGTGTTATATGATAAATATAATACTACTATATTCTTATTTTGATATTGTAATATTGTTTGATAGTTATTAAGTGTATAATATTAGGGTCAGGGTTTAAATCTTGGTTAGAGTTAGGGTTAGAATTATGGTTCGAGGTGGGGCTATGGTTATAGCTAGGATTATGAGATTATGATCATGATAGAATAACAATTATGATGGGTTGTCATTGAAGATGAGGGTTACAAATAATATCATAGTCAAGTTTATGCTTAGGATTAGGTTTTGGGTTAGAGATATAATTATAATGAGGGTTAGGGTTGTAATTATAATGAGGGTTAGGGTTAGGGTTATTGATAGGATTAGGGTTATAATTATAATGAGGGTTAGGGTTAGGGTTACGATTGTGGTTAATCATAGTGATTATAATTAGGGTTAGGGTTAAAGATTATAATTATTAATTATAAGTAAAATTAGGGTTAGGGTTAGGGTTAATCATAGTGATTATAATTAGGGTTAAAGATTATAATTATTAACTATAAATAAAATTAGGGTTAGGGTTAGAACTATAATTAGGATTAGGGTTAAGATTAGGGTTAGGGTTAGGATTGCAATTAAAGATAGTACGTGATGATAGCTATAATAGTTAGGGTTTGGGTTAGGAATAGGGTTGGGGCTAGAATAGGGTTAGGGTCATTGAATACATACTTTTATATTTAATTTTATAAAAATGAATAAACTTCATAAGTGAACAGACTTTAACTTATAAAGTTTCACTTATAAGTGAATAAAGTTTCATTTATAAGTGAATAAACTTTCACTTATAAGTGAAAGTTTTGTAAGTTTTATAAATGGAAGTAACTTAAGTGAAAATTTATTCGTTTATAGAATTTATTCAATTTTATAAAAATAAATTTTAAACTTTATTAAATTTATAAGTAAAATTTTATAAGTGAAAGTTTATTCATTTTTGAATTATAATGAACTTTATTAAAAAATAAAAGAAATCTAATATAAATAAAATATATTAAAAATTAACTAAAAATATAATTAAAATTTATTAAATAAAATATATAAAATTTAAAATATAAATAAAATATATTAAAAACTTACTAAAAATAATATTAAAAATTTATTAAATAAAATATATTAAAAAATTAACACGAGACTTTCCGGCCAGAAAGGGAGGCGGACACAAGGTGCACGATGGGAAATGTACTTCATTCAGTCCCCTCGAAACTGCACTCACCATATACTTGAGGACATATGTATGTAATAATAGACCAAAATTTAGCCAATAAGGTTGACCTTCCAAACTATTTTGGTGTACCCATTACACACCTAAGTCCAAATTAATAATAATAGAAATACGGTTTCTTTTAGTTAATAATTAAAATTATAAATAATATAGAGATAGAGAATCAAATTTAATGCTAAATCTATCTGTATTTCTCTATCTCTACCTCTCTCTATTACTTCTCTAGCACCTTCTCTCTTTTTATATCTATATTGCTCTCTAACTATATCTTTATCTTACTATCTCCATCACTTCCCCTCTCTCTCTCCCTCCCCCAAATTATATCCATCTCTCCTTTCTGCACCTATTTCTCCCTCTGTGTGTGTGTGTCTTGCTCTCTCCCTACCCTTCTATTTCATTATATTAATTTATTCCAACTCTATATATCCCTCTCTCCTCTCTTTGTTGTTCCTCTCTATCTCCTTACCCCTTTCTCTCACTCTTCCCGCCTTTGTTTATCCCTCTCAATCCATCTCTCTCTCTCTCTCTCTCTCTCTCTCTCTCTCTCTCTCTCTCTCTAATATAAAAAGACCATATTGGTAATGGACTGTGCCTATTTACTTGATTCAAAGGTTTTGCTCCAATCATGTTTAGATTCACATAAGTGGATGCATAGCTGATTTGAAGCTACGACTTCTCCATTGAGACCATTGTTGCACAAACAATATCATTTGCTAAATTACCTACCTATTAACCTCATGTACCTATACCTCCCTCTATCTCTATCTCATTATATATCCATCATCTCTATCTACCCCTCTCTCCTCTCTCACTTTATCTCTCCCACTCCTCTCAGTAACCCCTCTCTCCCACTCTCCCCCCTCCATCTCCCCATCTTTCGATCTCTCTCTCTTTCTCCCTCTCTCCCTATTGTAAACATAGTATGATCCTATTGGTAATTGAGTCTCATTATCTTCCTAATTTAGAGGTTTTTATTTTAGTCGTGTTTGGATCCATGCTAGTGGATGCATATTTTATTTGAATCTAACAATCATCTATTGAGACCCTTTTTCCATAATAATATCATTTTATAAATGACTTATTAATTTACCTCATTTATTATACAAATGTACAAAAAAATAGGCCATTTTTTTTCTTAATTGACCTTTCACGCCTTTATGGGCATACCCATTGCACACCAAGATGCAATTGCTAGTTAATATTTTGTATGTTATATTGTACTAAGGTGAAAAAACAAGACCACAGTTTCCAGGAAACTATTTTGACAGATTTTTACGTTGAAATCATGAGGAGACATAAATATTGGTGCCAAAGCAGATTTTCAAGTCATTAAATGTCAGAGGATACATTGATATTGGTGCCAAACTGTCGGTGAGCAGAGTACAAAATAATGTCGTGCTGTTCACGATAGAAAGAAAGTTAAAAAACTAACGTTAAAATAAGTAAATAAAACGGCGATGATTTTCACCCGAATGTGCCGTGTTTATTGCCTATCGGGCTAATTAATAATATATTTAATGTCACTCTGTCTAGTTTGTACAAATTTACAGTTTATTTATTTTTTAAATTATTTTATTGTTTTTTTGTCATTTCAATGATATATCATTTAGTAAAAGTACAAAAATGAGTTCTTTTTTGTTTCGAAAATTGAATTTTCTATCTATTATTTTCAATATGATCCAATGAGAATAAAGAAAAATGATATTTTTGTAATTACATAAAATAAAATATAAATATGAACTATAGACTTGTTTAAAATTCTTAAATCTGATTGGTCAGCTAAAAAAAAAATAACGCAAGTGAATGCATAAGTATCCTCCCTAAGGCAGGAACTAATAATATGAAAAAGAGCATATGAAACATGGTAAATGCAACAACACATTTTAGGCATGACACTTGACATGTCTTCTAAAGCCTCTTGTAGAAGAGAGAAAAAAGAGGGATTTGACTAAAGAAACATTGGGTATTTATAAAAGGATAAAAAAAAATCTAGATGTGCTCCATGTCTCAAAATATTATCTTATCTTTTTGGATTTGGATTTTGACAATAAAATGTATTGTAAGAGTCAATTTATAAGCCACATGAAGAAATATAAAACTTTATATGATTGAAATTCACATTATTTTTTTCTTTACATGAAAGCATATATCAATTGAATGTTTGGAGTGATTGATTCGTAACAATTGTCTAAGACTTATGTACTTCACATTTTACTTCTTGTTCCATCTTGCTCAATTTGATCTAGCTTAATAAGGGACTAAAAAAGATTATATGCATTGAGTATCTTTCCGCATACTCTTTTAGATAAAAAATGTTGTTATCTATAGCTTCTAGCCACGTCAAATGTCCAATTTTTACATTTCACATTATACTACAATTTTTCACAAATCTTATTGTTAATTTATTTTTTATTGAAAAGAAATTGTTTTTCATTAGTATATTAAAAACAATACATTTTCTATTAATTATATAGTAAAAATGTAATTTTTATTATTAAAATAACAAAAAAACATGACAATCTAAAAAGAATTGATTAGTTTATATGAAAATATAACAAAGTACTTTTTGATAAGTTAAAATATACAATTTGAAGAACAAGTTAACTAGTCAAACTTTCTGTTTGCTGGGGCAGGTAGAGTGCCAAATTCAGGGCTTGAGTAAAGCCATTAGATGCTTTAAATGAATAGAAAATGGCACGTCCTCTAAATTGGGATGTTACTTGGTTTTTTCCAATCATAAGTAAATGTTTCCTAATTGAATTCCAATTTTGGTTTTTTCCAATCATAAGTAAATGTTTCCTAATTGAATTCCAATTTTAATTAAAATATAACTCTAGTAGACTTGATCTATTGTATATAGTAATATTTTTTTCCATGATTGTTTATTAAATTTAAAGATGTTATAAAAATAAACAATTATGAAAAAAAATTACTATAAAAATTTACTTAAAATTAATTTTATAGATTTACTTAAATTTAAGTATTATAAGTTAAAGTAAATTTTAAAATTATTTCTTTAATAAGTTTCCTTCAAAATTTAAACATTATAATTTAATAAATCTATTAAATAAATAATATTATAACAATAAAAAATTATATATAATTAAATTAAAAATTATGCATATTTATTTACACAATAAGAAAATAACATATGAAAAATATTCTATATCATATTTATCAAGAAAATATAACAATAAAAAATATTATATACACATTTAAAAATTCATATAAAAAAATCAAATAAAACAGCAATATAAACATATAAATTTTTTCATTTTTTTCTTCAAATTTGTTCATTTTTTTCTTCAATTTTCTCACTCTATGATGTCATGATCTAATTTCTATGTCTTATAGAGGTATTGTGAATTATTGTCTATTGATTTTGATTATAGATTAAATTGAAAATAAGGAAGGAATGAATTATTGCAAGTGCATTCTTAACTTCTTAATGGTGGCCCCAATTCTATGAAATTAAAGGTAATAGCATCTTTTAACCTGGGCTCAATCCAAGACATCTAATTGTATTGGTTTCTTGGGAAATCTTTATTCAACATCAAAAAAAATTATGGCCTCATGGCATCTCACGGTCTTATCTTTTTGGGAGTTGATAGTTGACCCATGATGTTTGTCCCACTAGACATGTAAGAAAGACTATGTGCAATGAAGTGTGCTTTCAAATGAACCAAAATTATTGTAAAATGGACTAACAAAAACAAAGCAAATTAATAATTGAGTTTAGACAACAAAGAGGTCAAATGGACCTAAAATACCTCAAAGAGAAAGTATATCAAACATCTTATTGCGTAGATTTTTTGTATAGAGAAAATGGGGAATTAGATATTTTGTTTAGTTTATATACAGAGGAAATAGAGATTATGAATAAAATTAAATAAATTGGGAAATTTATTTAATTTAATAGATGGAAAGGTTAAAGGTAAGTTAGACCGGGTCAATTAAATGAAAAAATTACCTTAGGAGATGGATGGGGAAGATAGTAGAATAGGAGAATTAATTAAATAATAACATATTATCCAATCAATTAGGATAATCAAAACACATGAATATAATGAGATTAATTTGCCTAGACTATAGTGGTCGATTTTAGGTATTTGCAATAATTAATTAATCTGTCATTAGAACCCTCAAAGAGTACGACACACATAATCCCAACACACAAATGCATGAACATTCAACATTGTATTCTAGGAGGGGAACTGCCAAAGGAATTTTTTTAAATTTAATTCATAGTAAGTTCCAATGGAGGCTTAATCTAGAGTTGTTGTGGACAAAACGGGACATCCATATAAGGATCAAATTGAGCTAACTAGAATTTGAAGAATAGAGTACACTTGAGACCATGGTCAAAGCACTTCCTTGAAATGAGGCCTCAAACTTCTGTCTGGATTCCAAAATGATTATGAAGTATCTATGGCCACATAGAACTAATTCATAAGTAGATATTTTAGAGCCCTATTTTGAGGAAAACTATTTTCCTAAGAAAATGGTGCTTGACAGAAGCCTAATGAGTCAACCAAATATGTCAAATTCCATTAGAATGGTACAATAGCTAATGCCATTTTCCACAACAACCTCAATCCTTGGGATGAAATCTCAACAAGTAAAAAGACAGACAATTTTGGAAAGGGGGTAGGTTTGCTTCACACAAATGTGGCACAACAAATAGAATAATAACAATTTAAATTTGAGCTCATCAAGATTGGCATAATTGCAAAACAACTATGATGAAATAAGGAAGAGAGAAGATGCATTAGAAAAAATTAAGATTACAAAAGCCTACCCATCATAACAAACAACTAGAATTTAAGTAGCTACTTATAAAAAGGAGAAATAATAACTAATGTAAACTTCACTTTCCTTCTAAAATGACTTAATACAAACTAATATACCTAATTTTTGCATTAAAAACTTATATTTCTTTACATTTGTAAAATTAAAGACAAAATACATTAATAGTAAATATGATTCTCCGATCATTTATTTTTACTTATTATTTATTTGATCATAATACCATTATAAGCAACTAAATTAAGATTGAAACTTTTAAATGAAACATACTGTACACTACTCATGAACAACGTGCCAATGCATATAAATTATAATAATTAATAAAAAACCATTAAATTAATTTATAATATTAGATATGTTATAATATTAGAAAAGAAAATAAAGATGATGTGGATCATGTGATCCCCCCACTTATCAGTACTAGAACACGTAAACAATTATTTTTAATTTTGCTATAAAAAAGTCAGGCATTTATAACATGGCATACGATATTGCACCAACCGAACGATTCTTTAATTTCTGATAGGTTACTTCACGCTTCATTCGTAGAAGACAAATTCCTTCACATGATTTTGTTGGTTTTGATGCTAAATGCTTCTACATCACATTACATCAAAGTTTTATTTTAATATTCACAGCCTTCAAATCACATTATATCCAGCCTAAAAATAGATTAAATAATAATAATAATAATAATAAAATCAAAGCCTGTTTGGATTCCCACTCAGTGTATATGCCATTATGAATTTTCCTTTTTGTCATTAGATATACAGACGCAAAGGTGTTCCAGTTTGGAGAAGAAAAATGTACTCTCTTCCTTTGTATTGTGGAGAAGAGTACATGATCTGCGTTAAAATGGCACTGATTTGATTTCTTTGCTCTGGTAATGCCTGAGAGTGGAAGAGGGATATTATAATGGTGGACTCTATACTTGTCATTGTGTTGTTTAAAGCCAAAGACTTGATTGCTTATTTGATGAGCTCAAGTTTCAACCATTTCTTCCATCAGTTACACGCTCTATCCCCATCAAATTATGTTGTAGATATATTACTCAAATTTTAAATTAAAGGTGGTCATTTCAAAGTTGTCTAAGCGTATTAAAGGTGGTCATTTCAAAGTTGTCTAAGTGTATTCTTTCATTTGGGATCAATGAGAAACGAATATTTCATCGTTTCTTTTGGCTGTTCTTTTTTAAGAATCTTTGGAGGAGTGGGGTATTGTTGGAATCAACCCTATATTTATGCTATTTTCTAGTTTGGGGCATCCTTTCTGGTGTTGTTTTTGACCCTATATTTATGCTATTTCCTAGTTTGGGGCATCCTTTCTGGTGTTGTTTTTTTCATTGGTTGTTTGGGACTTGAATTTAGCTGAAAAGGAATTGTTGGATCTTTCATTAAGTATGTATTATAGAAGGTTTTAAGTTCAAGAAAAGTGTAAAATGTTCTCTTGATTCTTGATTAGGTTCTTGTTTCTTTTGGTCTTTTGATTATGAATAATCTAGATCTAGATTTTTTTGTGGCTTTGTTTCTTTTGGATTTACATTTTAAATCTTCTCAAAAGATTAATAGGGTTGATAAACAGTCTTCTTCTTAAAAGGTGCAACTCTTGCTAGGTGGGTTTACTTGCCTTTGGCTTTATCAAGCTAGATCCCTAGGCCCCTAGGAACTAGTCTCACTCCAACTCGAATTAGATTGGGGTTGTGGGTTAACAAAAAAATCAGTTCCTCTAAGGATGTTTTGAGAATAAATATTGATTGTTCTTCTAGGGTAATCTTGGCGTAGTTAGAATAGGTGATCTTGGACGTGATATTATTGGTCCGGCTCAATTTTTCTCTCTATTGCGAACAGTCTTGGTGCTAATAATTATATGGATGTTTGTGTTGTTCCTATACCTTTGGAGGAAGTTTTTGAATTTGGTTGAAGGCAGATTATATGTGGAATAGATTCTATGCTTTCAGTTTCTCCCTCAACAAACAGAACTAGGATGACTCTTCTTGGTGATTGGCTTCTTTGGTTGCTCAAATTAGATATGTTTCTTGATACATTGATTCTATCTCCTTTGTTCATATTCCTTGATTATAGAATGTTGTTACTCCTTCTCTAGCTAAATGGGCTTTTCTACTCTTCAAAGATGGAATGTTTCTTATTATAATTATTTATCTTTTAACCAAGATAAGTAGTTTCTTCATATTCATCATAATGATAAGAGTTGATTATTACTTCTATACATCTTATGTTTTGTTTGGTATCTTGATTTGTGATGAGGAATTGATGGAAACCTCCTTGACTTTTCATCTTATTTTGTGTAATAACTATTACTATTTAAAAATCTTTATGAAATTTTGTAACTTATTGCATAATTTAACCCAATCACCTTTTACAAGGAAAAGAAATAAATATCATACTAGTTTATATTTCATAAGTTTAAGACATATAAGTAATATATAGTATTTAAATCATGATCGATAATAAAAGAAATAAGATGGGTTGGTCTATCGAATACTAATAATCACTACATCATAACATTCGCTTTATTTTAATTTTAAATTTTAATATAGAAAATTATCTAATTTGAAGAAACTTTCAAAATTTCAAATGGTTTTTGTTTTATTTTCTCATAATCATAGACATAAATTCATATTGTATATAGTTCTTTTTATGTAGGATTTTTAATGAGTTAATATTTATACAATTTTAAATTTATCATTTCTCAATATAGTAAAAATTAAAATATATTTAAATATATTTTAGTTGAATTAACTATAATAATTTAGACATGTTATTTTCATGGATTTAATTGGGAAATTATACTTTCTTTATTTCTATAATTAAATAAAAATTATAGATAAGAAAAATGAACTTTTGTTAATAACAAAGAAAGATCAATTATTATGTTTTATAAGTTTCAGAGTGGAAGATGAATAAAGTTGATGCGACCTCTTGCTATTGGAATAATTAAATGATTAAAATGTAAGGTTTCTAGTCTAGGATTTCTGATTTAATCATGGTTATAAAGGGGTTTAATTTTGTATTAATATGTTTGGCCCCTATTTTATTTTCTCACTACTGATTAACTTTTTCCTATGAAACAACTCTCATCTAGAATTTCAAAATACAAGAATCATCTTGGTTAGTCATCTGTCCTTATATTGTCAACCAAAACCATTTTAAATCATTTGTTTATTTTATGTTTTATATTAGCATTCAACTTTTGCTCCTATTTTATTTTATGAGTGTTCTCCTAATAGAGTATTGGTCCCTCCTGGCACTTTTGCAATTCTCGGTGTTAAGAATGGTTGTGATTCTTAGGGAAAGTGTTGCAATGTCTATTCAAGAAAAAGTTTGGGTTACAAATTTTGTTGCCTATGGCCTTCACTTCCTGACCTTCACAAGTATATTTCTAAGCATTGGGTTCTTCTAGTTGAAGGTAGGATGGAGATCTATCCTTGTGCTAGTAGATTTTTTTGTTGGTGGTTTTGCTTCTATTGAAGATAGAGATGCGGTTTTGGATATTAGAGATTGGATGTGGGTCATGTAACCTCTCTCTCTCCATCCTTGGCCTTCTACCTACAATCCCTTGAAGGAATCTACTAATGTTTCTCCTATTTATGTAAGATTATCTCCATAATTTTTATGCAAAATCAATTTTTAATTATTTTGATAGGATGGAGAAATGAATAAAACCTACATTAAGACTTGTACCTAACTTAGAGGATTGTTGGAAAAACTATAATGATAAATATAAGTTACAGAAAAAGAGGTAGTGTACATTAACCATTAAGAAAATAAAAACCCTTAGCATAAACTAAAGGAAAATGGGACATCCTATAAAACCATTTGAGATCAGTATGCACCTACAAAATCATGTGGTTTTTCAAAAAGGATTCCAACATGTTGATACAAGCACATACTACTATGTCATAAAAGTGCAAACAAACATAGTTTATTTCCCATACATTAAACCTTAAAGGAAAGAGTACGCAAGTTACAGATCTCAAAAAAAATTAGTAGCATTGTGACTTATAGATAAAATAACTTGGAATAATTAAATAAAAAGAAAGAGATAGAAGAGAGAACACAAATATAGGTTGGGGAAAACCCTTTTGGGTAAAAAACCCCGCACTCCAAAAGATTGAGGCAATATATTATTTAACAAAAAATTAAAATACATTTTTAGGCTCTAAGTCATTACATGGAGATTTAAATCTTGTTCCATTTTGGAGAAATTTCAGTAGCATAACCACTATGAAATTAACTCCTCTTCTATCTTAAATCATTTAAGGCATCAACATATATAGTGATCAACACAAAAAGGCAGGTGCCCATAGTTTCACAAACCACTTCAACATCTAAGTGTAAGTTGTGTCATAAAAAACATCTTGCTCATCCCATGAAATGTTGTTCATAGAAAATTTCAAGACAGCAACACCTATCTCATCCATAACAAACATCTTGAAAAGTACAATGTAAGTACAACATAAAAATTACTATGAACAAGAATAGGCACCTTTCTTACCTCACGCCAATTGTCAAAAGTGAACTCCACCATAAATGTCAATGAGTAAAGTACAACTCCAATAAATAATAGAAGTAAAAAACCAAGACCCTTTACTCAACATAGGAAATTTCCAAATCAATTTCAACTCCAAAATGAAAATATATGACTTGACATCTTCCCAAAACATGACATTTTCCAAGTGGGTGACAACTTCCTAAAAATAGTAAATATACCATTACATCACTCGCCATGTAGGATGCCACATCACCAAGAGGTCCCACAAAGTGAATGTCAACTTAGAAATTTTATAACTTAGATAAATCAATTTGGCAATAATTAATTAAATAATTTGACATGTCAGGACTCTAAGGTTGAGACACCTTAATCCCAACATTCTCTGACTTGTCAAATACCTATCAAGAGTCTACAACATCATCTTCTTAGGAGACAAAATAATGAAACCATATCATCACAGCCATCCATGAAACCACCCAAATATCAAACATGTTTCAATGCTTCATCAAGACATCTATCCAAAGAACACAAGAATAAGATCCCAATGATAACAATAGCTATAGGATATTGCCACCAATCTATTGTGCTCATGAGCTATACAGAAGCATTGACAAAATCAAACTCGAAGCCCATAAAAAGAATAAAATTACAATGTAGTCCTCCAGAAAACACTTGATAGAACATCAGCTCGAACAACAACCAAAATCATTGCTCCCATCGAATTGATAAATCCACAAGACAAAAAAATAACATCCATAGCAAGTGCTAACCCATCTAGTCACACATGCCTCAAAGGTATCCAACACCAGTAAACTCACGCCATCAACATAACTAACCCACAAACTGCCACTGCATGGGAAATGTAGTATTTGAAAAGATTAAAGGCATATTAAGTGTATAAATTATAACAAATAGAAAGTGTAACCATGTAGTGGGAAGAACCATCTACAAAGATATGCAAATCCTATAAACAAATCAAATACAAGAAACATCTATCCCAACAAGTCTCCACAAGTCTCCCAAGTTCTCCACATCCAACCAAGGAAAGAGATAAAGTAACCTCAATGTCATCACCAAAAAATGATAAACTACAAGTGATAACATGTGACTGCAAACTAGTGATCACCATAGCTCCACCTAAGATATCAAAATATAATGTTATTTGAACCCAAACATTCAAGAACATAAGAAAGACCAAAGAGATAAATTATAAAGCATAAGCACGTAGCATGTCCCTCTACATACACCTCTAAATGCAAACTGTGCCAAGTATGATCTCCTTCACAACCCCAAGAAAAAGCCATAACAACATCCAAACCCATTTAACCTCAAGAGATCAAACATAACATATATACCATATATCTATGTGGATATAAGCTTCTCAAATAAAATCAAGCTACTCATTTCCCATTTCAAAGAATCAACCTAGTACCATCCCTTATGATCATCATAAAAGAAAATACACACTCAACAAGATAACTATGCTACACATCTCTCACAATGAATCCTCTAGAACCATCTAAATATAGCTCAAGGTCCATTAATATATAAGAAAAGCATAAAGAAACTCATAGAAACAATGGGAAATACCTCTCAAGTGATAAACTATTGAGTAGACCAAGTGTGGGGAGTGAGAATGCTCCTCTAAGATATCCAACTCAACATGACTCATCCATGAACAATCTCCTCATAGGAATATATTGAACTCACATGTAACTAAGGTGTAGGCTCCTAGGACTTCTGATTAAAATCTCATAAAGAGTAACCATCTAAGTACATGTCTCTCCCCTCAAGATAAATATAGCCTCACCTAAGTCTTCATGTATCCATGAATACCAGCAAATCCTCAATCCATGCTAAACTTAAAACAACATCTTTGCACTCTTATGAACCTCTAAGGCATATTATCAATGTACCCAATACAAAGAGAACTCCCTAGACCATTTTCAAAGCTCCAATCAACTGAATTAGGAACCCATAATGATATCATAATCTAACCTTCCCCTCCTAAGATATCAAATGCTACATGTGAACATAACTATTGGAAATATGTTGGATTTTGGTTAAGTGTTGTCATTGATGTCAACACTGTATCTTGGTCGGATATGGTTCTGCT